>NC_056726.1:1239232290-1239272290 GCF_019279795.1 Protopterus annectens | reverse complement strand
TTGGCCTTGGAGAGTCCTTGTATGACCTATTCTTTGGAAATACTTTGTAGGGGACTAGTGTCAGTAATGCTTTGGGATATCAAACAAAGTTTACCCCGGGGATCACTTCAGAGGATCTGCTGGACAAAGGCACAGGGAACTAATCTAAGGGTGTGGCGAAAGCCAACACATTCTGGCTAGGCTTATAAATGCTTTCAGGCAGACAGCCTTGTACCTACCTATGAACCTACATGTCTGGTGGGGACTGGGGGGGGGGGGTGAAGTTATTGCCAAATCTGTTGGCTAGCATGTTGGCAGTTTCCTCAGATTCAGTGTGAGTTGTACTGTCCACTATAAATTCAGCACACAGTTGTGCATTCCCTTTTAGGTTCTGGACATAGCTAAAGAATGCCTTATGATTGCCTTTAGCTAGGGATGCTAATTTAAACTCACACCTAGCCTCAGAGGACTTAAGATCTCTGATTTGCTTGTGCAAGCTGTGGAGGGTATTCTTCCTCTGTTGAGTAAGTTCCCGCCTGTTCTTTGATATCAATTTCTTTATTTTGTTGTATAACTTATTTATACTTACAGTCCACTAGGGTGGCTTCTTTTTTTGGAAGACCTGGTTTTGCTAATGTTGGGTACAGCTGAGTCAATGCATTTAAGTGGCTGTACAGGGCATTTGTGTATTCCCCTGCATAGGAGTCACTGTTGGCTATGTTGGCAGGGGCTTTGAAACTTTTTATACCATTGCTTATAAGACAATAGTTTGCTTTGGATAAATTTCAGTTTTTTTTACTCCTGTGAGGGTGTCAGATTTGACCTTAAGTTCAAACAAGATGGATTTATGTTCTGACCTGACCAGTCAGGGCAACACACAGGGGGTAGTGCAGTGACTCCCCCCATGTTGGTGAGCACCAGGACATTGGAGCCCCTTGGTGAGGACTAACTGTTACAGGGCATTTGAATTAAAATCCAGGAATCTCATAGCATGTTTGTACGCATGTAAATCGCCCAGTCGATGGAAGAATAGTTGAAATCTCCCATGACCAAGGTGTTTGGCTGTATACTGAGCTACTTTAACAAGTCCAGGTAGGTGGTATGCTTCTCCTGGTTCATGGTAGGGGACCCGTAGCAAGTGATGATGTGGATGGGTATTATATCTTACTCTTCAGAGTAAGCCTTCACTGATTTATATCACCAACTTATAGTATTCATCATATGTTTCCTGCTTAGCCTTCTGTGTTGGCAAAACAAAAAGAAGGCTGAGACAGAGAAATACAAACTTCTTTAGGAGTTTTTTTTTTCATTTTGGTTAACTAGGAAGGGAGAAACTGTGGTCCTGAGCCATTACTCGTTTTACTCTAGCATGAGTGAGCAACTGACTTTTGTGTGAACGGAGATGAAGAGCACATAGGTTCATAGGTTGGTACTAGGCTATCGGCCCTATGGCCTATACAAGCCTAGCCATAACAATTCCCTGGCTATTTCTTCCTACAATATTTACTTCCCTGGACCTCTGTCTAGCAGGGCGACTGACGTGATCCCCAAGGTGAATTTTCTATCTCCCATCCAATCATCAAGGTTCCTTTTGAAGAGGGCCAAAGAGGCACTCTGCTTGACATGTATGGGCAGTCTATTCCAGAGTCTGGGGAGTCTCTGGGTCAGGAACCTATCCCTCCAGCATGCTTTGTTCATTGTGATGACAAGGTTTAGATCCCTGGAGTGTGTGGCTATGAGGGATTGGGATTTCTTTAAGTGTAGCACGTCCAACAGCTCTGGGTTTGACATGGCCTTGTAAGTTAAACAGAAATCGCCTCAGAGTAGACAATATGTGACAGAGTATAGCTGGAGTTTTTTTAGATGGTCAGCACAGGGCATCTGCTTTAGGCCTGTGATTCTTTTAGTGAGGTATTTCTGCAGCCTTTCCAGTTGTTGCAGATGTCTTGAGAGGTACATACCAAATGAGGCATTGTATTCCATAATGGGTCTAATGAGGGATGAGTACAGTGGGACAATGACCTCCTTTTTTCTGGATGAAACGCCTTTAGTGATGAGGTGTGTCACATAGAAGGATTTCCTGACTGTTGTGGCAATGTGGTTATCAAAGGCGAGACCACTGTCCACCTGTGTCCCTAAGTCTCTTATCACATGGGAAAGACACAGCTGGTATCTTCTTTTAAAATGATTGCTCATCTTTCCCATATTTCTTCCCTCTGCCCTTCCTATCAACTTATATCTGGGTGCTTCCATATCTCATCCTATTTTCTTGTTGACACACCTCTCAATTAACATTCTCCATCAGTGCTTGCAGCTCTCCCATTTTTGTCCAGATTGCCTTCAGTGAATACCACCACCACCCAGCCTTTTTTCTTTTCTTTTGTTTGACTTCTTATGTCCAAGTAGTCTGCATTTTTTCCCTTTGGTGCCTGGATGCCTAAGACTGTCAGCACTTCTTCCATCGCATTCAATTCTCAGTTTAAGCACACAGTGCTAAAGACACAGCTTTCCAATCTGTCCTTCACCACTTCTTTTACAGAGCCCTTACCCACGGTTGGCATGGTTTGGTCACGAGGGTGAAGCCCGAGTGGCCAAACAAAGCCAACAGTGGGTAAATCCAGCATTACCCACACCCAGGCGTGGGTTATTGCTATTATACAACACCAAACATACTTGTCATAGGTGACTCCATAGTCAGACACAAAGTACAAATATGACACAGTCATTGTCCATGACTACATGAAAAGAGACATAGAGGAGCCTTCTGATTAGTAGCCCAGGCAGGTATGACCCTAACCCTGAGCAGTATCCTTCCTTCACCAAGAATGATGCCACAATATAGAGACAAGATGATCAGCTTTAACAATTGGCTTAATGTCTGGTGTCATTCAAAGGGGATCCAGTGTCTGTCTGCCTGGGATGACATGCTTGACAAGCCACGCTGCTTCGGCTTGCACCTGTCACCCCTGGGATTCGGATATTGGCTAAGGCTCTTGCCACCCCATAGTGCCTTTTTAGGCAAGGCTCAAATTCTAAACCTACCACCCTAGAAAACAAAAATGGGAAGAAATTGAGGGTAATGCTGCTCAATGCCAGAAGTCTAAATCTCAAAATGCACGACTGAGGCCCTTCTCAGTATGGAGAACATCGATGTCTGTGCTGTAACTGAAACCTGGTTCAAGGCTCCTGAGAGCACCCGGCACTATTAGGTTTTACCTCATACGACCACTCCACAAAAGGGGGGTGTATCCATATTCATAAAGGATACTCACACCTCCAGGTTGGTGGCGAAGCTCGGAAACCATCCAGGTGCAACTAACCATAGGCAAAACTGCTCTACAAATTGTAGCATGCTATAAATGTATCTCCAAACACCATCATATTGGGTTCCTGGAGTTCATAAATTCAAATGCGAGAAAATATACTAGATCTCATTGTCACAAACATGTTTCCACAAATGGACCCCAGCCATTAACAAACTTTACAATAAGAGGAGAAAGCTATTACATGATAGAACAAAATCCATAAAAGGGAAGTCACCCCTGATCATTATTAGTAAAAATCTGAGCACTATAAAATCAACTAAGGCCAATTTTGAGAGAAAACAAAGGACAATCATAAGGCCTTTAAACTCACAGATATGCTCACCACAGACATTGCCAACATACTGGCAGACAGGTTCCCTAAAGGAGAGATAATAAAAGCAACGGAGAATCAGATCTTGCTTTTTTAAAGCTGTCTCTCTATGTTAAACATTTAACATAGCGAAACAGTGAGAAAAAAAGAGTTATAGTAATGGAAAAGTCCGGGACGGACCTTTTTCCATTACTATAACTCTGATTTACAACGTGCATGCTGACCAATCAGCGTGCACGTTTTTGAATATTAATAGGGGGGAGTTGTACAATGTACTTTTTTACAGATGGTATGCACATGAAGTAAGTGAATTTTATTCAAGACATAAATTTAATGGCTAAGATCTGTCTCACAATTTCATGCATTAATTCTCGCATCTGGTCACTGCATGTGCATTCTCCTGTATCTGTTTTGGTTTTCACTGGGTACCTTGGTTTCCTCCTAAAAACATGTTAGCTGAGTGGCTAGCCTGAACTCTATACTGTATTTACCCTTCCACTGTGGTCTGTATCATGCATAAAAAGAGATGGACACAGACCAATTCACTCACCCAGTTAACAAAAGAATAAATTAAACCAAAAACAGAAGTCAAACGATCATATAAGCAAAATCATTAGTAAACAAAATAGTCAGAATGTTAAAAAGACAGCTAAACAACTTTTTTTTCCTTTTATTAATGTTAGCATTTTGTCTGGGAAGCAGACTCCTTCAGAATGAATAAATTAGATTAAATATGTCCATTGTGTCTATCCTACTTTTCTCAAGACTATGGGAGTGGTATTCAGAAAGATCCAGAATGCTGCCGCTCAGTGTTAAACAGCGCAGTGAATTTAGTCAGACAAGGCCTAAGGCTGATTTGGAATTCAAGAGCACCTACATAGTGCCACTGTGCTCAGGAAAATGCTGAATAATAAAACAGTGCAGCTGTGATGGCACAGGATGAATAATAAAACAGTGTGGCTGTGATAGCAGCAATTGTACAGTCAGAATGGTTACTCTATGGCAGGTAATGTGATCAATTTGAAGACCACAGTAAGGCTGCACACTTGATATATGCACTGACACACATAATGAAGCACCTCATGGCTGCAATATGGGCAGTGACAACTGCCCATATGAGGCCACCACAGCAAAATGCCAAGTCATTTCACAATATAAATCGGGAGGAAATGAGTAAATAGGAAAGTCATAAATGAGATTATACAGAAGGAAAAACAGGTGGAATGGAAGTAGAGCATTTTTTTTTTGTGGATGTGCACATGCCAAGATGGATGGAGGGGAAGGTAGCAAGAGCAAATATGGAGAGTAAGGAGGGTATAGGGAAGGAAGACCAACATACAATGGAGACCAAGAATAACAGTGGAGGGACTAACACAAGAATTGGGTGACAAAGCCGAATGTCAGGTCCGACTCGGCCAAAACTTTTCTAGCTCAAAGCCTTTCTATTGGCTGGGCTAAGATGGTACCCCATGCTGCACTGCTCTACCTTCCCAGATCTAGTTTGCTGCGAACACCAGCACTCATTCTCCATGCATAACAACAAACCAAGAGTGAAGGGAGCTCTGAAACCAGACCTAACCTCCAGATCCTCCAGGAAGGGGGAAGGAGGGGGAGTAAGTAAGAATGTGAGGCGAGATGGACTACATACAATCGAACGTTATGGTGAGTACATAACTTCTTGATGTTATGTAGTCCAATCTCGTCTACATTCTTACCCATGGGACAGCGTCCCTAGCACCTAAATCCTGGGAGGCTCAGTGGAAAATACTCCTGAGCACTGTGGAACCAAAAAAAGACCTGCCCCTAGATACCACATCCAACTTGTAATGAGTAACAAAGGTGTGAGGAGATGCCCAAGTAGCCGCAGTACAAATATCATCCATAGACAATCTGGCCTGATAGGCTGTAGATGTAGATACAGACCGAGTAAGTGAGCCTTCACCGGAAACGGTAAATCTTTACCCCCTGAGGAACAAAGGAAATACAGCTGGAGAGCCACTTGGACAGAGTGACTTTGGAAACAGGAGACCCCATTCTGTTTTCCGAAAAGGAAACAAATAACTGATCAGATTTTCTGAGGTTTTTCGTTCTGTGCAGATAAAAACATAATTGTCTGTGTACATCCAATTGATGGAATTTGAATTCTGCCTTGTTTGAGAACTGGGGAAAAAACACTGGCAATTCAATGGATTGATTAAGGTTACTGACTGACGCCACTTTGGGAAGAAAGGAGGGGTTCGGTCTGAGAGAAACCCTGTCCTTATGAAAAATCAAGTATGGGGGTTTTATCGATAGAGCTTGAATCTCTGAAACTCGTCTGGCTGACGTGATGGCTACTAAAAAGACAGTCTTCCAGGTCAAGAATTTTAAATCACAAGTAGCTGCAGGTTCAAAGGGTGATGAAGTAAGAGCCTGTAGAACAAAGTTTAAATCCCAAGGCATGACAGGTTCCGATACCGGAGGACTAAGTAAGAAAGTGCCCTTTAGGAAAGCCTTACAGAGTCTATGAGCCATCAGACTAGGCTCATTTGCGATACGAATGGTAGAAATCGCCGCCAATTGGACTTTAATGGTGGCGATCGCTGAGCCCTGGTGAAACAGCATAGACAAGAACTCCAAAACAGATGAAATTGGAGCTGTGTAAGGGTCATTCCCTTGGGTATGTGCCCAAATTGAAAATCTCTTCCATTTGCTGGAATAAATCTTCCTGGTCGAGGGCTTATGAGAGGAAGATAAAATATGAACTAACTCCGGCAAGAAATGATGAAGCCTAACTAATGACGGAAGTGGAGTAGCCAGGCTGTCAACCGGAGGGTCTTCAGAGAGGGATGGAGCTGCCCTGACATGTGTGTCAGTAAGTCTGGTTGTGGGTCCAGAATCCAAGGAGCGTCCACAAGGTAGGGATGGAGAAAGGGGAACCAAATCTGACGAGGCCAGTGTGGGGCAATCAGAATCATTCTGCTCCCCAAGGATTGCGCTTTCTGAATAACCTTTGACAGCAAGGGGACCAGAGGGAAGGCATATAGTAGACCGGAGGGCCAATTGTGGACTAGAGCGTCCCTGGGTGACTCCCCCTGAGGGGGATCAACGTGAAGTAGCTGCTGCATTTTGCATTGAGGGGACTGGCAAAAAGGTCGCAACAAGGCTGACCCCCACCTGTGGAAGATCCGTTCAGCAACTTGACAGTTTAGGGACCACTCGTAAGGCATCAGAATAGCTCTGCTTAGGCCTGTCTGCGATCACGTTGGACTTCCCCGGAATGTGCGTTGCCACCAGAAAACGTTGGGAAGACACTGCCCACTGCCACACTCACATGGCCTCTCTGCACAGGCGATATGACTTGGCTCCTCCCTGCTTGTTCAGATACCACACCACTGACATATTGTCTGAGTGGATTGCAATAGCCCCGAGAGGAAGAAAGCTCTGAAGTGCTTGCAACGCAAGTAGCACAGCTCTCATCTCCAAGACGTTGATATGCAGATGCATCTCGTGCTCTTTCCACGTGCCTTGGACTGTCCTGCCTAGATAATGCCCCCCAACCCATCTGGGAGGCATCCGTGGTCAACGTGGCAATCGGGGGAGCTGGAATGAAGGGCTTTCCTGTGTCCAGATTGTTGGTGCGAAGCCACCAACTGAGATCCTGTTTGCACCTGTCTGTAAGTAGAACAGGGTGAGAAAGTGGAAGAAGTTGAAGAGACCACTGGGCAAAGAGAAGCCACTGAAGGAGTCTCATATGTAACCTTGCTAGAGGGACTAACATAATCATTGCAGCCATAGTCCCCAACAGTTGGAGAACCCATCTTGCCTTCGCTCTTCTCAGAGGGAGCAGGGCGTGAATTTGTTGTTGTAGGGCTCTGATTCTTTCCTGTGGTAGAAACGCCCACATGAGAACGCTGTCTAGTTCTGCACCTATAAAAGTGACATGCTGTGAGGGCAACAAGGCAGATTTTTCCCAGTTCAATGTTATGCCCAACTGTTGACACAGATTTATAGTGGTATCCCTGGTCTGAATTGGTAGATGCCAGGTGGTGGCAGTGAGGAGCCAGTCGTCCAGATATGGAAACACTTGGAATCCTTGACGTCTCAAGTGAGCAGTCACCACTGCCATGCATTTGGTGAACACCCTGGGCCGTGGTGAGACCAAAGGGCAGGGCTCGAAACTGAAAATGACTGGCTCCCAGCCGGAAGTGTAGGTGACTCATGGATGCCCTGTCCATTCTGATGTGGTAGTAAGCATCCTTGAGGTCGATGGAGCACATCCATACTTCTTTTCCCAATAATGGGAGAATAGACTGCAATGTGACCATTCGGAACTTGGACTTTTGTACATGGTTATTCAATTGGCTGAGATCTAATATGGGTCTCAGGTCCCCTGTTCTTTTCAGCACCAAAAAGAATCTTGAGTAAGTCCCTAATCCGATCTGGTCTGAGGGGACATGTTGGATGGCTCCTTTTTCTAGCAGCTTTGAAACTTCTGAAGCTGCGTAATCCCTTTGACTGGGTGGAACATCCGGGATTTTTCTGACTGAAGGGGGGGGAGGGGTCTGACGAAAAGGGAATGACATAACCTCCGGAAATTATTCATAAAACTCATTGGTCCTGGGTAATGTCTTGCCAGGCCTCCGGGTATAATGAGATTCGACCCCCGACTGGCTCTGGAAATGCACAGTCAGGCCTCCCATTAGGAGCGATGGTAGGGAGAACCACAAAAGGAATCGCTGTCTCCTGAGTTGCAGGGGCCTCCTCTGCCTCTAGGGCAGCGTCTCCCTGAATAACCTCCCCTCCTCTGCCTCTGGAGGGGTCTCACATTGTGCACCGGGAAAAAAACTCTGATTTCTTGAACCACATTTTTCCACCCCTCTGGGTCTTGGGAGAAGGCCTAGAGGGAAGGGAAAAACGGACTTCTACAGCAGAGTTTTTCCCTCCTGCTCGCACCTGGTGAGGGTGTCTTTCACCTTGGTTCCGAACAGAGAGGAACCATCAAAGGGGGCGGTGAATGAAGACTTGAATGCCTCCACGAAATGACATAGGCGCATCCAGGCCTGTCTCCTAAGGGCGACTCCTGAACTTGCTGCCCTACTCGCTCCCTTGGCTGCATATGAAATCAGCCTCATGGAGGAGTTAACAATGGAATTGAAGGTAGACATCTGGGCGTTAACCGTCTCGGTCACTGCCTCAGAAACGTTACCCATGAGAGTATCTCCACGTGCCTTCAGGAGATCTCTCTGGAGCCGTGTAAAGTGAGATAAATAATTAAGTGACCGTAAGATAAAGGTCGCTGAAGAGAGGGTACGCTTACCATACCGGTCCATGGTCCTAGACTCCTTGTTAGGATGGACGGTGGAAGAAGTCTCTGCTAATTCCTTCTGAGTGGCCGCTGCCACAACCATGGCATCCACAGGGACTCCCTTGGACAGAAAATCCTTACCCGTGGGAGCAGACAGAAATTTATTGGGTCTCCTGGGGACTGGTTCCACAGAGTCAGGGTTCACCCACAGCCTTCGACAAATCAAATCCAGGAGCTCGAAGGGTGGAGACAACCAAGAGGCGAAGGGCTGAGCACCGAAGGCCTTCAGGAAGACCGACTCCTCCTTGGAGGGGGCTTTGGATGGCCAGTCACCTCTGTTTCAAGATCTCTAGGATGTCAGAGAAAGAAACATCCTCAGAGGATGACTTGGGGGACCCTTCCGATTCCTTGAGGTCAGTATCTGATGTGAGAGACTCATCCTGGGAGTCTATGTGCTTCCTCTTGCACGTTTTCCTTCTAGGGGGCTCCTCAGGCAAGCACTTTGAGGGACCCTCAGAAACCTGGGGACCACTCATGGGGATACCCTAAGGCCTTGCGGCTCCGCTGTCTAAAGATAGGTGGTGATCAGAGACCCGCACCTGAGTGGTAGGGGACAGAATGACCGACCCGCATGATATCGCTGACGATCTGGCCAGCGCACTCCGCATGGCCTCAAAGGCTGGTCCACCTGAGTCCGAGGAGCGACCAGCCTCCGAAGCCACGACAGGAGTCGGACTTCCCCGCGCCGAAGCACCGAGAGGAGACTAGGAACTGAGAGATGTCCCGAAGACTCTCCCTCGGGTCCGACTGAAGAATCCAGAGTCCTGAATCTCATGGATAGTGCTGACAGGGTCGGAGCTGACGTCGGCACTGATAAGCCAGGAGGGGCCATCGGAACCGACCTGGAGATATCACACGGAGCCGAGCACTCTGGCTCCGAAGGCTGGGATGCGCTTGGAGGAGGAAGTATCGAATTAGGTTGCAGGATGGGCTCCGGAGCAGAGAACAATTTTGCCAAGACCGGGGACTGAAGGAGTCTTTGCAGCACTCTATATACGTCCACATCCGATAATGTCCTGGATGATTTGGAGGACAGGGAGGGAGACAGAGACCTCCTCTCAGGTGATACTTGCCTAATACTAGGCGATCGGCTCCGAATAGGTTCCAAAATGACTGGAGCCGACACCAGTTCCATCACCACTGACACTTCCTGCGGCCCCGAGGACAGTGGAGCCGAGGATGTCGAAGCTGATTTAGCTATTTTCTCCGGTGGTTCTGAGGAGACTGAAGGAGCCGGAGACCTCTTTTTTGATTTTGTGGTTTTAGCTTTAGAGCTGGAAGCAGTTTCCAGACCCTCTTCAAAGGAGGGTTTCAGAAGTCCCTTCAAAATCAACTTATTCTTTCTTTCCTGAAGGACCCTAGGACTAAATACATGACAGAAGCTGCATGACTCCTGGAGATGGATTGCTCCCAGACAATATACACAGACAGAATGTCCATCAGTAATGGACATTTTATAGCCACACTGAGCATTTCTTGAAGCCCGAGGGCTTGTGCTCCTTAGAATCTTTAGACATCGTAACCAACTACCACCAATCACCAAAACAAAAAATTACAGGTACGGAACCAACTGGAAAAACAGTCACAGACTTGCACCACACTTAGGGCGGGAAAAAACTACCACTAACCAAAAACTCTAACGAACAATCCTCCAACACACACAAAAGTGGGGGTAGGACTAAAACCTCTAATTTAAACGGCTTTAGACCGGAAGTAAGGGGACAGACTAGGTCCTCTAATTGAAACGGGCCTAGCCCGTTGGAACAGCTAGTGGGATACCACAGAAACAATCAACACACACACAACTTTTTCACAAAATAATACCAAACAAAATAGCTTTTTGTTTGCAATAAATTCTCTCAAGAAGAAGAAAAAAGAGTACTTAGCCACAGCCAAGAGCGAGACCACGTCCGAGCTACAAGAGCGGCAAACGAGATCTGGGGATATACAGCAGTGCAGCATGGGATACCATCTTAGCCCAGCCAATAGAAAGACCGAGCTAGAAAAGTTTTGGCCGAGTCGGAGCCGACATTCGGCTCCGAACCCACGGGTAAGAATGTAGGTGAGATTGGACTACATAACATCAAATGGTGTGTGAAGGATGGAAACATAGGAAGAGGAACATTATGACAGGGATAGGGTTGGTCAAAGACAGCCTTTGCTTAACTGATCCAGACAGGAACTCATTCAGAAGTCAGTCACCACCATAGCTGTCATCATGGGCAGGCACCATCTCCTCTACCTGAAAAGTCAGGGCCAGCTGGCCTGAGACAAGGCAGCCCACAAGGAGACAATCTAGGGTGCCAGCGCTGGTGTTCAGCTGCCAGTCTACCTCAGATGCCACGGCTATTGCCACATGATGGAGGGTGCCACCACTTGGCCATTCTCTGATAACGAGCTTTTGTCTCAGTCATTAGAGATGACCATTGAAGCCATCACCAAGCCCTCAAGATCACCTTCCACTGGATGACTAACATCATGCAGACAGGCACTGGAATTGTTGGTGATAGTCACAATGGTCAGTTAGGGTACACAGGTTTTTACACCGCTAGGCTTGTAAAGGCCCTAGGGCCATTAGCCTGGTAACTTCCTATTAACGGACACATTAACTGGTGCAGACAAACTCACATCAGCCTGCAGCACAGGTGACCCTGTAAAAACAGATTACTACACATACACAAGACTAACAAATTAAATGATGACAATACAGACAGCTATAAACTACACTCAACTCACTACCTTGATAGCCTGCCACACTTCCTTATACAAGTCGCTCTTCAATGACTGTAAAACAGAAAACATACAGTAATCAGTGCTGCACACACACTGAAAATGGAACACAATGACAGCAATGCTTTATACTATAAACACACACTGGCAAACCGTATACAGAATGCTTACAACAGTAATCTCGCTCTCTCTTTTGCTAACTTCAGCCTCCCACTGGGCAAGCAAGACTGGTTGACACTTCTGTGAGTCACCGTACTTGTTCCTGCACTGCTCACCAGAGAGCAACGCCAGTGGCATCACTCAGTGCCTTGGCAAACTGGTGCCAGACATCAAACTTATAAAGTGGGCTATCACAGTGGCCAAACAGGTGCTCCATATAATCCCTGTGCAGCAGGTACAGGAAGGTGTGCATCATATTGATCACTGCTGTGGTAGCCTTAGCTAAATGGGTTATATCCTGCATAGGATATAAAGCAGGCAAGCTTCCAAGGCTTCAGGGGACCTTCCATTCACCCAAATCATTAGGCAGCTTGAGCTGAGCTGATTAAAAAGACAGGTCTGGCCACCAAACCCTTCAGAGCTTTCACGCCAACAGACACAAGGAGGATGTGCTGCCAGAAAGGAAATGTTAGGAACTCAAACAAATAAGTATTCACCCCCAGCATAAACAATGTATCATACAAAGAAATGGAGGGAGGGAGCTGCTACTGTAGTAGTCATCATTTGAACATCTACTGTTATGGCAAGTTTACTTATACAACTGTACTATATTCATCATATTGATCACTGCTGCAGTAGCCTTAGCTATACTGGTAGACTACCCTATCTTAGTACATTTGGGAGTTGGAAAGGGAAGGGTCCAGATGTCCTTGGAGAAAGGGTTAAGCAAAGCCTGATCTAGGCCTAGAGAAGGAAGCAAGCTTGTATAAAGTATGCACAGAGGACCAAGTTGTTGCTTTTATAATACTTCTAGAATCCAACCCTTTCCAAAAGGCCATAGATGAAACCAAGGCCCTGGTAGAGTAGACACTTGACCCTGCCTGGAATAGTTTTGTTGTGGTGAGTATAACAAAAGGTTAACAGTCTGAGACAATCACTTGTAAATAGTTTGCTTTGATACAGGTTGTCCCTTCTTACCTTCATAAGAACAGAACAATTGATCCAAAGACTTTAAAGACTTAGCTCTGTCAAGATAGCACCCAAGTTGTCTCCAAGATATGAAGTATCCTTTCTTCCTCATTTTTAGGTTAAGGAAAGAAAACAGGGAGACAGATAGCTGGACGTAATGTAAAGTCAGATACCACCGTAGGCGTAAAAGAAGAATTAGATCTCAAATAAACCCTGTCTCTGTGGAAAATGAGATAGGGCTGGCACAACATAAGGGCTTTCAACTCAGATAACCTTTCTTACAGAGGTCAGAGCAATCAGTAAAACTCTTTTCCATGTTAAGAACCCAAGTCAGGAGTAAGTGTTAACCTCTCGAACACAAAATTAAGGTCCCAAAGATGGGCCACTAATTTTCTTGTAGGCCACTTACGCAAAAAACCCCTATGAAAAACTTTTGGACATGAGAATGCATTGAAAGAGGGGGATCCAT
Source organism: Protopterus annectens (assembly GCF_019279795.1). NCBI lineage: Eukaryota > Metazoa > Chordata > Ceratodontiformes > Protopteridae > Protopterus > Protopterus annectens. Next base: position 1,239,259,001 of record NC_056726.1, on the reverse strand, counting down.
AGGCAGACATGCTGAAATGGACGATAAATGAACCTGAATATATAAGAGTAATAAAGGCCATAGGATAGTAACTCACACAAATAGTGTAAAACCAGGAACAAATAACCCTGAATTTGCTAGTAGCAGGCTTCCTTTCCTCCATTAGTACCTGCTGCACATCCTAAGTAAACAGGTGCATAAAGGGAATTATGATTCTATTATCCAGGAAGTCTTTGAATTTGATTGTGGTCAGAGTGTATCAAACACCCTTGATCTTGTATGAGTAGTTCCACTCTGTGAGGATGTTTGTGGTAATTACCCTTGGCAATCTCTAAAACGAAGGGAGAACCACTGTTACTTGGGCCAGAAGGGAGTCACTACAATGATCTTGGCAGATTACCTCTGAATCTTCAGAAATACCCTGGATATCAGTGGAAACGGCAGAAAAGCCTACAGGAACATTCCTGTCTGACGAAAAGAAAAGGCATCTATCTGTCTTGCATGCCTTCTTGCATGGTGTCCTGGAGTAGAATCTTCCCAGCTGATTGCTCAGAGAGGAGGCAAACAGGTCTACTTGAGGAACTTCCCAGAGTTGGAACAAATCTTGGAAGACCGCCCCCTATCTAGTTTCCATTCATGAGGGTCTGTCATTGTCCAGCTCATCTCATCTGCAAAACAGTTTTGCTCTGATGGAATGCAGAATGCCTGAGATTATGCTGTAAAGCTAAATGCCAAAAGTACAGTTGTGTACACTAACCATAAATGTAGATGTTCGAGTGTCTTCACTGTTGCAGTCATGACTGTAGGGTTCTCCCCTGCCGGCAGGCAGTCCTCGGTTGGCCAGAATCCCAAAGTCTGGGTCCGGCGTCGGCTGTTCAGCCATGCTCCCTGCCGTCAGAGCACCAGGAGTACAAAGCTGACAGCCGACACCATGTTCTTCAGTTTTTCTTGCCCCAGATGTCAAGAGCTCCAAAATGAGTAAGATCCCATACCCTTTGCAAATACACCTCAAAGGAAGGGTGAAGAAGGGAACCACACAAAAGAAAAAATAAGAGGGGACAGGAGGGAGGGAAACCCAGACTGCAACAGTGAAGACACTCGAACATCTACATTTATGGTACACAACTGTACTATGTTCATCGTGTTTCACTGTTGCAGTCATGACTGTGGGGTTGAATCCCAAAGCAGAATAAAAGGGAGGTGGTCATAAAGAAGAGGGGGCGGCTAAAAGGCCCTGCAAGACAGCAGAAGCAAAGCCTGCCCTAGACTTAGAGTAAAGAGGTAGATTGTAGTGCTTGGAAAAAGTATGCACTGAACTCCAAGTTGCAGCTTCCAAAATATCTTTGGTAGGAACTCCCCTGAGGAAGGCAGCTGAAGTGGCAGCAGCTCTGGTAGAGTTGAGTCCTTATACTCCCTGGGATTTGCTTTCCATGGTGCGAATAGCAAAATCTGATTCCATGAGCAATCCATTTGGAAATGATCTGTTTTAAAAGAGCTGTACCATGGGAACTTGAAGCATAAGAAACAAACAATTGCTCTGATTTCCTGATGTCCTTGGTTCTGTCCAGGTAAAAACATAATTGTCTGTGTACATCCAAGGAATGCAAGATCCTTTCCCCCTTATTTTGAGGAGTGGGGAAAACAGTTGGCAAGTGAATAGTTTGATTTAAAGCCACTTTGGAAATCACCTTAGGCATAAAAGTAGGATTAGTCCTTAAAGACACCCTGTCTTGATGAAAAATAATATAAGGTTCCACAGCCATGAGTGCTTTCAACTCCGAGACTATCCTGGCAGAGGTCAGAGCTAGGAGGATAGCTGTCTTCCAAGATAAAAACCTGATGTCAGCTGTGGCAGCAGGCTCAAAAGGAGGTAAGGTGAGTTTTTCCAAAACATAGTTGAGATCCCAAGCAGGAATGGGAGGAGATCTAGGGGGCCTTAAGTTCTTAGCTCCTCTGAGAAACTGTCTCATGAGCTGGTGGGAAAAGATAGGAGGGTCTGTATTATAATGAGCAGAAATAGCAGAGGCATGTATCTTTATTGAAGAGAAAGAGAGACCCTTATGTAAGAGGTCTGTCAGGTAAAGTAAAATCAGAGGAATGTTAGGAATAAGAGGATCAGAATCCTGAGCCTGCATCCAGGAACAAAATCTTTTCCATTTTCCTGCATAAGATTTTCTAGTGCTAGGACGTCTGGCTTCTAAAATGACATCCATAACCTGCTTGGGTAGGAGAGAATGAATCAAAGACCCTGGATTAACCAGGCCACCAGGCTGAGAGTTTTGACATGGGAGTGCAGAACCTGACCCTGGTGTTGGGTCAGAAGGTTCGGAGTCTGTGGTAAAACCCAAGGGAGCTCCAGACAAAGGTTTTTCAGTGTTGGGTACCAAAACTGTCAAGGCCAATTTGGGGCCAGCAAGATTATCATCTCGGGCTTGTACTGTTTGATCTTTAATAATACCCGTAGAGGAAGAGGTGGAAAGGCATACCCAGAGAGGTTTCTCCAACTGAATGATAGTGCATCCACTTTCCAAGCTAGTTCGTGGAATGTCCTGGTGCAAAAAATCTGTAGTTGATGATTGAGGTGGGATGCAAAGAGGTCTATGTGAGGACATCCCCAGACTGCTGTAATCATCCTGAATATTTCGGTGTCCAGCATCCATTCGTGTGGGTCCGATAGGTTTCTGCTCAGACTGTCTGCCAGGAAGTTTTGCTTCCCTGGTAGAAACTGAGCTTGAAGGTCCAGTTTGCAAGCTAGAGCTGTGTTCCAAAGATTCATGGCTAGTCTGCAAAGGGGATAGGAATGAGATCCCCCTTGCTTGTTTATGTACCACATAACTGTGGTGTTGTCTGTCCATATCAGTAGTTGTCCTGGTTGTAGAAGATTCCTGAAGGCCAATAGAGCTTTCTGAACGGCTAACATTTCCTTTAAATTGATATGCAGGTGCTTCTGATCCTTTGTCCAAAGGCCCTGCAGACAGTTGCCCTGAAAATGGGCTCCTCATGCATAATCTGAGGCGTCCATGGTTAGTATCTGAGTGGCAGGAGGCAGACAGAAGAGTTTTCCTTTGTTTAGCGTACATGCCTTGGACCACCAAAGGAATTCCTTTTGAAGACAAGGCAGGACGGAGATCTGTATTTCTAAACTGTGGCAATGCTGAGACAATACACTTTTTAGGTACCACTGTATTTTCCTCATATGTAGTCTTGCATATGGTATGAGAAGGATGCAGGAGGCCATGTAACCCAAAGCCTGCAGGAATCTCCTTGCAGATAGCAGAGTTAATGTTGCCAAGGTTTTGAAAGTTGAAGCCAGCTGTAATTGTTTGTCATATGTCAGAAATGCCATCTGGGTTGTTGTGTTTAGAGAAGCGCCCAGAAAAATTATCTGTTGTGAGGGTGTCAAATTTGACTTTTTTGTGTTTACAGTGAATCCCAGGAACTTGAGAAGATTCTGAACAAACTCTAGATGCTGGAGTAAGACATCCTTGCTGTCTACCTGAATAAGACAGTCGTCCAGATAAGGGTAAATTTGAATTTCCTTGAGTCTGCAATAAGCTACTACTGGAGCCAGGCATTTGGTGAAGACCCTGGGCGCAGTAGACAATCCAAAGGGCAGCGCAGAGAACTGATAGTGCCTTGATCCGGCATTGAACCAGAGATATTTTCTGCATTCCTGCCTGATGGGAATGTATAAGTATGCCTCCTTTAAATCCAAAGTTACCATCCATGCATTTTTGTTCAGCATTGGAAGTAGCTGCTGTAGAGTAAGCATCTTGAATTTTGGTATCTCGAGGAAAGTGTTCAAGACTGACAGATCCAGAATGGGTCTCCATGAATTTTGCTTCCTGGGGACCAGAGCCTTGAGTAAAAACCTTGTCCCCTCTCTGAAAGTGGAACTAGTTCTATGACTTTCATAGCCAAGAGAGCTTCCACCTGGTTTAAGGCCTCTAACCATTGATGTTTTGGAAGATCTGGCCATCCGCTTGGTCTTGGTAGGGTATGAAAATGGAATTTGTAACCTCTTGAAACCACATCCAGAACCCACTTGTCTTGGGTTATATGAGTCCAATTTAGGTGAAAGAGAGAAAGTTTTCCTCTGAGAGGAGCTTCCAGGCAAGAAGTTCCTGCAACCCAACAGAGGGAGTCATTGAGTCTGTTTTCTATGAGCTTGCGACCTGTCCTCTCCTCCCCTAGGGGTGGAAGTAGTCCACTGTCTTGGTCTGTAAGAGGCTTGCGTTTGAGGCCTTCCTCGGGAGCGTCTGTATCTACCCCTCTGAAGCCTGTCTGAATTGGGAAAGGACCAATTTTTTGTAGGCCAATTCCTACTCAATCTGGGTGGCTGTACTTGTAAGAAATCTTTAACTGTTTGCATGGATTTTGCCTTGTCCTCCATCTTCTTTATCACCTCTTCAGCTTTAGATCCAAACAAAACATTATGCTGAACAGGAGCATCCAATAATTTAGCTTTTACTTGATCTGGCAAATTTTGTTCCTTTAACCATGCATGCCTTCTAATGACTGTGCCAGAGGCAGCAGCCCTACAAAAAGCCTCTAAGGCATCAAAACCACAGTATAAACCATGCTTCCCAACTTGTTCAGTGGCATGCAATAAGTCATGTAATTCCTTATCATCTGCACAGGCGGAGATGGAAGTTAACTTTTGTTTTAAAACAGACAGGAGAAATTGCTGGTATTTCAGCATATGAAACTGACAGTTTAAAGCCCTAATAGATAAAGTAGCAGAAGTGTACACTTTTTTTGCCCCATCTTTCTAAAGATCTGGAATCCTTCTCAGTGGAAATGGGTTTTTTAGCAGAAGCGGCCTTAGGACCCTGAGAAATGGTTTCAGGGTCAGCAGTAGGATTCTTGTATAAAAACTGGTGGGAATCAGGAACCCTATAATATCTGTCTGGCTTAACAGGAGCTGGAGGAAAAGAGTCAGGAGTTAAGTTAGCCTCCGAAAAAGCATCATCCACAATATCCAAAATAGGAGGAATAGCCAGGGGTCTATGTTGGGTAAGAAGAAGAAAATCCCTTAGTCTTTTCTTAGATTCCGAGTACTCCTGTCCTTCCCAGTGAAAATGTTCCCTCATTTCATGCAAAGTTTCCCCAAAAGAGAAATCCTCAGGGGAGAAGCTGAAGGAATGGATTCCTCAGCATCAGAATCCTCATAAGGAGGGAAAGAATATTCCTGGTCAGAAGAAGAAACTGAAGAAACAGAAGCTTGATCAGAGGAGTCATAATAAACTTCCTGCCTTGGCCTTTTATCTAGAGGGGGACATGAACCCCTAATCATAGTAAGTAAGTCCTCCGCCATCTTAAGTAACTGTTTCCGAGACTTGGGTGCCAGATCAGAAGAGGCCTGGGCTGCAGTCTTTGATTTGGAAGGAGTCTTTGCCTTTGTCTTTGCCTTTATTAGAAGCTAAGTAGGCCTGAAAACCCCTTCGGAAGCCGGTACCTGCACAGCGGCTCCGGACCCATCTGAAGGAGCATTGTCCGAAGGTCCAGCAACATAAATATTGAAAGGCCTAGTTGGCTCCTCGTGGGAGTCCATTTCGGCCATCGGTTCCGAAATGGCAGATGACAGGGGCAGCAAAAGCGCCTCACTGACGACGGCCGAACCTGAAGCTGACTCTGCTTGTACATCGTCTGATTTGGACCGAGGCCTGTCTTTATCCTTGCGTCGTTTGTGAACTCCGGCAGCTGGAACCGTATCAGACATTTTATATTTAAAACGCCTACCGAAGTAATGAAATGCAAAATCGTACCTTCGTTTAATCGTATGTTGATTGAATCTAGCACAAAACCGACAACTAGCTATGTCGTGGTCAGGGCCTAAGCAAGGAATACAGTAAGAATGAAAATCCTTATGAGGTATTTGCTTCCCACATGAAATACAATTATTAACTTTTTCTGACATCGGACTGGAGCAAGAAAAAAGTTTCCCCAACGGGGTACTTAGCTTTGAGTAGGAGAAGAAAGTCTTCGGACTGAAGTATGTTTATAACAAATTGTCAGGAGTCAGCCGACCGGCACTTGCGAACTGCTATCACCGCACGGCAAGAAAGACTGGAGAACATGGTGTCAGCTGTCAGCTTTGTACTCCTGGCACTCTGACGTCAGGGAGCATGGCTGAACAGCCGACGCTGGACCCAGACTTTGGGATTCTGGCCGACCGAGGACTGCCTGCCGGCAGGGGAGAACCCTACAGTCATGACTGCAACAGTGAAACACAATGAACATCTAACATTGCCAGTCTGCAAGGGGAGGTAAAGTCCTGGTTCCCCTTGCTTGTTGGTGTACCATACGATGGTGGTATTGTCTGTAACAACTTGAACAGGTCCCTAGGACCACAGATGACTCAAACTTGAATGCCTTGATCAGGGCAAGCATCACTTTTATTATTCTGTACTTACATCTTGTCTTTTGTGTACCGCACACCTAGCACTTTTATCCCCCTTGAAACTGCTCCCCAGGCAAAGGCCAAGGTGTCTGTGGTTGCATACTGATTTATAACAGGGAGACAAAGAAGAGGATACCCGAATTTAAGGACATTTGTTGTCTCCACCAAGTGATTTCTCTTCTGACAAGGTTATGATGAGAATCATAGATGCCATGAGACCTAAAATCCTCAGGTATTCCCATGATGTGACAGAAGTCTGATGGAAAACCTTAGAAACAGATCTAGATATAGATCTATTTTTCCTACAGAAGAAAAGCTCATTGAACTGAGATGTCTAACAAGACACCCCAGGAACACAATCCTGTGTGAAAGAGTCAAAAAAGACTCTTGAATGTTCTCCTGGAACCCCAGCATGTTTAACAAATCTCTCACCCAAGAGACTGAGAGACTCCTGAAACTTTGAAAAAGGCTGCAAAGATAAGCAATTCATCTAAATATGGAAAAATATGGATACCATGCAGACTGCAATGAGCTATAACTGGAGTTAGGCACTTTGTGAACACACTTGATGCAACAGATAGTCTGAAGGGTAAGGCAGAGAATTGACAGTGTGATCCAGAGGCACAAAACCTTAAGAAACACCTGAAATCTGGATGAATAGGGATGTGATAAGCACCTTTTAAACCTAGTGTTAACAGGAAACTTGAAAGAAAAAGAAGAGTTAACAGACTAAGTGACAGAATTTTGAACTTGGGTACTACATCAAATAGGTTTAGGAAAGAAAGCTCCAAAACTGGTCTCCAAGTCTTTGATTTTTCTTTCTCTTTCTTTCTTTAACACTAACAACATCCTTGAATTAAAAAACTTTCTGCACCTGAGAAGGAGCAACTGGTTCCATCACTCCTTGGGATAGCATGTGATGAAGGACAGTTGGAAATGAGAGCTCTGGGAGATGAGGAATGACCCCCTGGAAAAGATGAACATCCTCCCACTGCTATCTATAACCTTGATGAATGATCTTCAGAACTCATTTGTCTGAAATTATCCGTTGCCAAAGAGAAATGTGGAGATTCAGTCTTTCTGGAAAGGAAAATGGGCTGACTGCAAGGATTGGGGGGTAAAGGGTCCCTTGAACAATCATTCTGATTTGTTGGACTGTCTTTGAATTTCTTCCTTAAATCATTTTGGAGACCCTTGCCATTTTTTTTCTTAAATGTGGGTTTACCTGCATTTTGTTGAGACTGTTTTATTTTGTTTTTTCCAAGACTGGATGAAGGGTTAGAGATTCCCTTAGAAAATTTGGAAAAGGGTGGCTGAAAAGCCCTGTATCAGCTTAACTCTTTCACCACAAATTCTGACCAACTCTCCAGCAGAGGAACCAAAAAACTACATCTCTAACCAAAAGAGAATTTAAAATTTCATTTTTTCATAATCCAGATGATTCTTAGAACACACACAGGCAAACCTCAACACAGTACCAGTGGCCATAACCCAGCAAGTATCATAAAATGACACAGGCAGAAAGGTATAAAATAATGACCAAGGTCAGTGAAAGAGACCCAAACTTTAATATAAAATGTACAAAAACCAATACAAGCTCCAGCGCCTCGGCCATGAAGGCCTTTCAAGAGTCCTGGAGCTCTTGGAACTTGTATTGGTTTTTGTACATTTTATATTAAAGTTTGGGTCTCTTTCACTGGCCTTGGTCGTTATTTTATAACCCAGCAAGTAGTATCATCTAACTCATACTCACACTGTAAGCAATAAGTAGTGACTTGTACAACTGAAGAAACTAAATTATCTGAAGCAGATTTTTCCTCGCAAGAAGAAACTGAAAACAAAACATTTGTCATACTTTCACAATTAGAACTGTAACATATGCGCCTGAAAATTCAAATTTCTGAAAATCAAAATCAGAAGTTGCAGAAGCATACACGTTTTCCCCCATACGTAATAATCTTCCCATCCTTATCAGAAAGAGTAAGACTGGAATTAACTAAGCATTTAGCAACAGTATGATTAACTAAAGCTATAGCTGCAGGGAATCTCTACTTTGGTGGCACAAACCACACATACTGTTGGTTTCTAGTGCATACTGATTGCTACACCAGCTGCATCAATCTAGCAGAAACCAGCCTTCATAATCTGAACATGTGTGTTCAATGATGTTTCATGTCTGGGACAGAGTGGTGGTGTATGCCATTTCTGCCCCAGTTTGAGGGTCATCAGGCATGGTTCCAAGAAAAATTTTGCATCACCTGCAGCACAAAAGAGTTCTGACCAATACATGTGGCCTGCTACCTACATGCATAGGACAGCATATCCAGGACTCTAGCAGACAGTGTATATACCTAGATGATGCTGTGGAAAGTCACTTCACATGAAACATTCTTAGAGTCTAATGTGAGAATCAAGGGAACTGCCTGAATGGTGCACAGACAGGTTGTACATGATACTCTGTGTACTGCAAGCCACCTGACAGTTTATGGGGTGGAAGCCTTTCTTGCTGATACATCAGATGCTAAAGGAAGCAGGTGAAGTCTTGATAACAATATGGGTGCAATCAATGGCCCCCAGGGTATCAGGGAAACAGGCTACATCATACAATGTCTGTATGTTGGCATTTTCTCCTCTGTTGTCCCAGGAAACAATATAGGTGCCTCCATATGCTTCAACATCACGTCAAAGAAAAAGAAGTTATGTACTCACCGTAACGTTCCATCTGAGTAGGTAACTTCATTTGTCAGCAACCTGTGGGTATCGGATCCGAATTGGATCTGAGCCGGCAGCTTTCCTAGCAAAAGATCCGATCTCCAAGCTCCTCCCCTACCCATCATGCCCTGCTACCTCCCTCTAGTCCTCAGATTGAGTTTGCCATAGTATCACAAAATACTACAATAACGAACAAAAAAGGAAAACCACCTGAACATCCTAACCTGATGTCATCTGGGAAGTGAAACCAATAATCCTTCAAGGATGAACTACAGGTCAGGGGGACGGAGGGAGGGTTGGTTGCTGACAAATGAAGTTACCTACTCAGATGGAACATTAAGGTGAGTACATAACTTCTTTACCTGAAGTAGTTAACTTCATTTGATCAGCAACCTGTGGGACAGAGTCCCCAGCTACCAACAACTTGGGAGGTCCTCATGGAAGGATATTCCGGAGCACTGCAGAGCCAAAGGATGCCCTTCCTCTGGATATCAGATCCAATTTATAATGTGTAATGAAAGTATGAGAGGAAGCCCAAGTAGCTGCTGAACAAATGTCATCCAAAGGGACCCTCGACCAGAAGGCAGCAGCAGAAGCCACAGAACGGGTAGAATGCGCCTCAACCCAAACGGGCTCAGGTCGACCAGAGCTTCTGTATGCATGAAGAATGCATTGGGAAATCCACCTAGCTAAGGTTACCTTTGACACTGATTTACCCAAACAGGACTTAGCGAATGAGACAAAGAGTTGTTCCGATTTTTGAAAAACAGCCGTTCTGTGTAAATAAAATAGCAACTGCCTATGTACATCCAGACAATGAAGTCTATACTCTCCTTTGTTGTGATAATTAGGAAAGAAGACAGGCAGATTGATGGATTGGTTGATGTTGGTTTCGGAAGCCACTTTAGGCAGAAAAGAGGGATTAGTCCTGAGGGAAACTCTGTCTTTATGAAAAATGATGTATGGAGGCTTACTACAAAGAGCCTGAAGCTCCAATATCCTTTTAGCTGAGGTAATAGCAATCAGGAAGGCAGTTTTCCAAGATACATACTTTAAAGTCGACCGAAGCTGCAGGTTCAAAAGGGGGACCAGTCAGAGCATGGAGAACTAGGGATAAATCCCATGGAGGAACAACATCCTTAACAGGGGGTCTTAAAAGAAAGGTGCCTTTCAGGAAGGTCTTGCAGATCTTAGAGGAAGCTAGGGGGCCAAAATTGTTTCCAATGTGGAAGTGGGAGATAGCTGCCAATTGAACTTTAACAGTTGAAGAACTAGCCCCCTGATGAAAAATTTGGGATAGAAAGTCTAGGACTGCTGGAATAGGAGCCGTAAAAGGATCCAAATTCCTATGCTCCACCCAGATAGTAAAACGCTTCCATTTACTCTTGTAGACTTTCCTGGTAGAAGGCTTCTGAATGGCCACCAGGATAGCCTTAACTGAGGATGAGATATCGGGAGTCCTAGCCATTAATGGAACTGGATCAACCAAACCGAGAGCTTGAGGTTGCCCAGGTCGGGGGTTTTCAGTCCCAAGGGATGAGAAATCAGATCCGGAATGGGATCTAAGATCCAGGGAGGATGCACTTGAGACCATAGGCATGGGAACCAGGTTTGACGAGGCCAGAATGGGGCCATGAGGATAACTCTGCTCCCCAACAGACGAGCTTTCTGCAAGAATTTTGTCATCAATGGAAGAGGAGGATAAGCATAAAGAAGACCAGATGGCGAAGTATGAACCAGAGCATCTCTGGGGGTTTCCCCTGATGAGGGAATTAGAGCGAAAAACTCTCTGCACTTTGCGTTCGAAGGCAAAGCGAACAGATCGCAGCAAGGTTGACCCCATCTGAGGAAGCTCTGTTTCGCTACTAAAGGGTTCAGAGACCACTCATAAGGTGAGAGGATAGTTCGACTCAGCTTGTCCGCTAGAATGTTTGACCGACCCGGTATGTGCGTTGCTATGAGAAAGCGATTGGTGGATATCGCCCATTCCCACACTCTCATGGCCTCTCGGCAAAGTGGGTAAGATCTGGTTCCCCCCGCTTGTTGATGTAACAGACCACTGACATGTTGTCTGTTTGAATTGCAATAGTCCCTGGAGGAAGAAGGGCATGGAGAGCCTTCAATGCTAGAAGCACCGCCCTCATCTCCAGAACACTGACATGCAAAGAGGTCTCTGTGTGAGTCCATGTGCCTTGGACGGTTCTACCCATGCAATGCCCCCCCCCCACCCAAGGCGAGACGCGTCCATGGTCACTGTGACTTGGGGTGGGGACATGGAGAAGGGGCACCCTTCCCGGAGGTCCCTGGAATGGAGTCACCAAAGTAGAGATTCTCTGCAAACCCTGCTGAGGGGAATAGGGGAAGACATAGGATGGACCACTGGACATGCAAGGTCCATTGAAAAATTCTCATATTCAAACGTGTGAGCGGTGACAGGTTGATGGCCGCTGCCATGGACCCCAGAGCCCTCAGGACTAATTCCGCTGGAGGGGCCAAGGACTGTAGAAGAGCCAAAACGTGGAGGTTTAGGTTGCGGAGTCTGTCCGATGTCAGAAAGACTTTGGACTGAATTGTGTCTATCCTGGCCCCTATGAAATCCAACATCTGAGTAGGCTGAAGGGAGGATTTCTTGTGGTTGATCATGATCCCTAGATGGCGGGTGAGATGTAGGAAATAGTCCCTGGCTGAACATAGTAGATGCCAGGTGGGGGCGGCTAGGAGCCAGTCATTCAGGTAAGGAAAACCCTGTATTCCCTGAAGCCTCAGGTGGGCCGCTACAACTGCCATGACCTTGGTGAACACCCTGGGGGCTGTGGTGAGACCGAAGGGTAGGACCCTGAACAGATTGAGAAACCTCCTGGATCGCCTGCCCATTAGAACGTGGTAGTATGCATCCTTGAGATCTATGGAGCACATCCAGTCATTCTCCTGTAAAAGTGGGAGAATGGATTGAATGTTGACCATTCGGAACTTTTCTTTGGCGACTGACAGGTTCAGTGTGGACAGGTAGAGAATTGGCCATAAGTCCCCCGTCTTTTTTGGCACCAAAAAGAACCTGGAGTAGAAACCTGATCCGGATTGACCAGGGGGGACATGCTGGATAGCTCTTTTTCTTAGCAGCTCCTTTATTTCGAAGGCTACTACCTCCCTCTGATTGGGTGGGACATTGGGGAGGCGCCCCGACCGGGGAGGAGAACTTAGGAATGGAATTGAGTAGCCCCTGGATATGATTTGGAGCACCCAGCGATCTGTCATAATGTACTCCCAATGTGCTAGATGCTCCGAGAAGCGCCCCCCGAATGCCTCCAGAGAGGAGCAGTCGGGCAACCCCTCAGGGTTGCTGCGCGGGTCGAACAGAAAAAGGTTCCCTCGACCCGAAATTCTTCGGCCCCCCTCTGCCTCTGGGCCAGCATCCACACTGTCCTCCTCTGCCTCCGAAGGACGAGGGGTCTGGAGCGAAACGGGATTGTTGCGATTTCCGGAACCACATCTTCTTCTGTCCTCTTTGGTTCCTGAAGAAGGACCTCTGAGGAGCCGAGAAGCAGATCCCGACGGCAGATAACATCTTCCCATCCTTCTCACTCTGGAGTAGCGTATCGCGGACGGTTTTGCCGAAAAGCGTAGAACCGACAAAAGGGGCGTTCGCGAAGGACGCCTTGAAGGGTTCCGCAAAGTTGCAGAGACAAAGCCAGGTCTGTCGTCACAAGACAATGCCTGCTCTAGCCGCTCCCTACGTGGCATGGGAGAGAAGCCGCATATATGCGTTTGTGATAGACGTAAGAGTGGCCATTCGAGCAGAGAAGGTCCATTTGTCCTCGGCCGACATGGACTCTGGGGGGGTGACCCAGCGTACTCATTGATTAGGTCCCGCTGGAGCCGAATTACTTATGCCATATAGTTCAGTGACCTTACAGAGAAGGTTGCTGAAGCGAACATCCGCTTTGTGAGGTGGTCTATCGTCAGAGACTCCTTGTCTGGAGGATGTACCGAGGAACTCTCCTGTACCAGTTCCTTCTTGGTGGCAGCCGCCACGACCATGTCATCTACTGGGCACCCTTGCTCCAAACTGTCCTGTCTGTGGGGGGGGGGGGGCTGAGGATCTTGTCCGGTATCTTGGGTATTGGCTCCACAGTGTCTGGCTCCTTCCATGCCCTGGTAGTTATGAGGTCCACCAGGGGATTCGCGGGAGGGGACACCCAAGAGGTAGATGGGCCTGCGTCGAATGCCTCCAGAAACACAGACTCATCCGAGGAAGGTTTTTGGGCTGACCACCCCCCTCTAATACGAAGCATTTCCATAATGTCTCCGAAGGAGATGTCCTCGGGGGGTGACTTGGGGGAACCTTCCCCTTCCTCCAAGTCAGTGTCTTCTGTGAGGGACTCGGGTGAGTCCATGTGCCTCCTTTTACACTTTCGTTTGTGAGGGACCTCCTCGTGGAGGGGGGGGCTGTCCAAGGAGGGCTCACCAACAATGTCCTGTTCCTCTACAGGAACCATCCGGGACATAGGCGCAGACTGTTCCTGGGGTCGGATGATGGAAGACAGGCCCGTCTGAGTGGGAATGGTGGGTGGATCCGAAGCAAGAGCCTGGGGCCTTAAATTCCTCGAAAGAACCCTCTCCAAGACGTTGAATGCCGAGGGTGAAGAAGTCTTCCTAATACGGAAGACAAAAAGGTCCGGTACCTGTTTTTGTTTTGTTTCTACAAAAGTTTGTTTTTCGCTGATATTGAATTGTTAGCTGATTTCATGGCTACTGAACCGAGCCATGGGTTCCTCTGGAGAGCTTATTGTTCAACCATCTCTGCTGCCTAATTCTGGATCGAGTGAAATGGCGAATTTAACCCAACTACTTCAATTAATGAGTGAGAAACTGGAGAATTTGTCCTCTAGAGTGGATGGCTTATCACAACCTAGCACTGTAGTGAGACCAAATGTTATGGGTAATCCCACTTCAGGAAAACAACTCCCAGAGGTTTTTACTACTTCTATTGGTACTGGAAGTAGAGTTAGTAATAGGAGTGAACCACACAGTTAATTACAATTCACCAACAATGGGAGGCAGTGGCGAAACTCCTATACACCTGAATCCTGCATCAGAGTCCTCCTTGGGGCTTATAGGGCTCCCTAATGTGACTGAATGGTTGGCAGCATAACCAGTGTTTGGTTTTAACCACAATGAAAGTGTTGGCAGAAGCTCGGCTGGGGGAGGTGAGTCTTTACCTCTTAAATTAAAAGATGTTGACAAGAAAATGTTGAAACTTAAAAAATTACAACTGGAGGTAAATTACTTCACAGAATGTAAGAAACAGGGTGTAGAACCGAAAGGTTTACGATCCTGGCAGTATCCATCAGGTCTTGAAGAAGGAACAGTATTTATAATGAACTTTTAACCCTATTTGACAAACCTAGTACTGAACTAATGGACATGATGTGTAAACATTATTCTATACCAATAGAGAACTTGAATAGTGCCATTTCTGGGTTGAACAATGACATTAGAACACACCCAGACTTCATGAGATACCATTATGACTATAAAATAATTTTTTCATCTATTGACAAACAGTTTGGTCAAGAACACTGAATTGAAACTCAAAAAATTAAAAAAGGGATATTAGTGACTATAAGAATGATATTGCCTATCCTAAACCACCACCTTCTCAAGGTAAAGGTATTTTTGGTCAACCGCTTAGTCTACGTAGTACCACTGTACGTAATAGTAATAATAAGGATCTTGAGCTCACTGCACGAGTGGGAACAGGTATCGGTGATTTGGATGTGTTTGAGGGTGATTGGAGGAACAATGACACTGACCAACGTTTAGCTAACAACTTGGCTAGTAATAAGAAGTTATGTACTCACCATAACATTCCATCTGAGTAGGTAAACTTCATTTGTCAGCAACCTATGGGATTCAGATCTGAGCCGGCAGTTTTCAACAGCTATAGATCTGAGCTCCAAGCTCCTCCCCCTACCCATAATCCCCTGCCAACCCTAACTGACCTCAGATCAAGTTTGCCCAACAGCAGAGACTGCTATAAAATTATCATTCTCAAGATAAGTGGGTAAACCCCATGGACCTGAGTATGAAGACATTCACAAGTGCAGGGGCAGGAGGGAGGGAGGGACGGTTGCTGACAAATGAAGTTTACCTACTCAGATGGAACGTTATGGTGAGTACATAACTTCTTAATCTGAAGTAGTTAACTTAATTTGTGCAGCAACCTATGGGACAGAGTCCCCAGCTACCTAAATCTTGGGCGGCCTTCATGGAAGGATGTTCCGGAGCACTGCAGAGCCAAAGGATGCTCTCCCTCTGGAGACAATGTTCAATTTATAGTGATTGATAAAGGTATGAGATGAGGCCCAAGTGGCTGCCGAGCAAACATCATCCAAAGAGACTCTAGCTCTAAAAGCCGCAGAGGTAGACAGAACGAGTAGAGTGGGCATGGACTCCCTAAGGTGCGGGCCTGCCCGAACTTTCATATGCTAAAAGGATACACTGTGAAATCCATCTAGACAGTGTGACTAGACACAGATTTACCCAAGTTAAATTTGGCAAAAGAGACTAACAACTGGTCAGATTTCCTATGACCAGATGTCCTGTGGATGTAGAAGCGAAGTTGTCTATGCACATCCAATGACTAATTTGTATTCCCCTTTGTTATGGTGATTAGGAAAAAAGACCGGCAGGTTGATGGACTGGTTAATATTAGACTCAGAGCCAACCTTGGGAAGAAAGGAGGGATTGGTCCTGAGGTAAACTCTATCCTTGTGGATAGTATGGGGATTTTACACAGAGGGCCTGTAGTTCAGAGACCCTTCGAGCCGAGGTGACAGCGACAAGAAAGGCCGTTTTCCATGACAAGAATTTAAGATCTACTGTAGCTGCAGGTTCAAACGGGGGAGCTGTCAAGGCCTGAAGCACCAGCGTTAAATCCCAAGGCGGGACTACATCCTTCACTGGAGGTCTGAGCAGAAAAGTGCCCTTCAAAAAGGTCTTGCATAATGTTGTGGTAATCAAAGGGCCCAGTTCATTTCCTATGTGATAATGAGAGATAGCTGCTAGTTGAACCTTGACTGTGGAGGAGCTAGCCCCCTGATGGAACAGTCCTGACAGAAAGTCTAATATAGCGGACAAGGGAGCTGTAAAAGGATCCAAATTTTTGCGTTCTGCCCAAATGGAGAAACGTTTCCATTTGCTGCTATAGATCTTTCTAGTAGAAGGCTTGTGCACTGCTACTAGAATAGTTTTAACTGGGGAAGAGATGCCGGGAGTCCCAGCTACGAGTAGAACTGGAGCAGCCAAGCTGTGAGCTTGAGGTTGACCAGGTTCAGGACTGGGAGATCTAGGGGGTGGAATATTAGATCCGGACTGGGATCCAGAATCCAAGGAGGATTCACCAGATGAGACCAAAGGTAAGGGAACCAGGTTTGACGAGGCCAAAACTGGGCAATGAGGATAATCCTGCTCCCCAACCAACTGGCTTTCTGCAAAAACTTCAGCATCAAGGGAAGAGGAGGGTAAGCATAAAGAAGACCGGGAGGCCAAGCATGCACCAGTGCGTCTCTCGGGGGCTCCCCGGAAGGGGAAATGAGAGCGAAGTAGTTGTAACATTTTGTGTTTGAGGGAGAGGCAAAGAGATCGCAACAGGATTGGCCCCATTTGGCAAAAATCTGATTCGCTATCTCGGGATTCAGAGACCACTCGTATGGCAACAGGACGGTGCAACTTAGTTTGTCCGCTAGGATGTTGGACTGTCCTGGAATGTGCATTGCTATGAGAAAGCGGTTGGTGGAGATCGCCCATTCCCACACCCTCATGGCCTCTCGGCAGAGTGGGTAAGACCTGGTTCCCCCCTGTTTGTTGATGTACCAGACAACTGACATATTGTCCATCTGAATCGCAATCGTTCCTGCAGGAAGAAGGTCCTGAAGTGCTTGCAACGCTAACAGCACTGCCCTCATCTCTAG
This sequence comes from Protopterus annectens, assembly GCF_019279795.1. NCBI lineage: Eukaryota > Metazoa > Chordata > Ceratodontiformes > Protopteridae > Protopterus > Protopterus annectens. Next base: position 1,239,241,934 of record NC_056726.1, on the reverse strand, counting down.
GATGCTGATATGCAGTGAGGTCTCCGTGAGGTCCCACATGCCTTGGACTGTCCTGCCCGAACAATGCCCCCCCACCCGAGGTGGGAGGCATCCGTGGTCACAGTGGCTAGTGGAGGGGTCATAGAAAAGGGGCGTCCTTACTGGAGGTCCGGGGATTGGAGCCACCATAGGAGGGTCCTCTTGCAAGCCCTGCTGAGTGGAATGGGATGGCTCAGAGGATAGCAAAGAAAGGACCACTGGGCCTGAAGGGTCCATTGTAAGACCCTCCTGTTCAAACGAGCCATTGGCAATAGGTTGATTGCTGCCGCCATCGAGCCAAGAACCCTCAGGACCAATTCCGCCGGGGGAGCTAGAGATTGCAGAATGGCTTGCACGTGTAGCCTCAGGGTTAGTAGCCGGTCTGAGGTCAAGAAAGCTAGGAGTGAGTTTGTGTCTAATCTGGCCCCTATGAAGTCTATTGTCTGAGTCGGAGTAAGAGACGACTTCTCTATGTTGATAGTAATCCCCAGCCGGGGAGCTAGACGAAGAAAGTAGTTTCTGGCTGCACAGAGTAGATGCCTTGTCGGGGCAGTCAGGAGCCAGTCATCCAGGTACGGGAAGACCTGAATTCCCTGGAGCCTCAGGTGGGCCGCTATCACTGCTAGCACTTTGGTGAACACCCTGGGGGCTGTGGTGAGACCAAGTGGAGGACTCTGAATTGGTAATGACTGGCTCCTAGCCGGAAGCGCCTGTCCATCAGAACGTGGTAGTACGCATCCTTGAGGTCTACAGAGCACATCCAAATGTTCTCCTGTAAAAGGGGGAGAATGGATTGAAGAGTGACCATGTGGAACTTCTGTTTGGTTACTGACAGATTCAGGGAAGAGAGGTCGAGGATTGGTCTTAAGTCCGCCGTCTTTTTTGGCACCAAGAAGTACCTGGAGTAAAACCCGGACCCGTACTGGTCTGGGGGGACGTGTTGGATGGCTCTTTTTTCCAGCAAATGTTGTATTTCCATTGCTGCGGCCTCCCTCTGATCGGGTGGAACATCAGGGAGGTATCTGAGGCTGCATGGGTAACGAGAGAAGGGAATCTGATATCCTCTGGATATGATGCGAAGCACCCAGCGGTCTGTCGTGATGGACTCCCAAGCTGATGGGTGCTTCGAGAAATGCCCCCCGACTGCCTCCAGAGTGGAGCAGTTGGGCAACCCCTCAGGAGTGTTGCATGGGTTGGTCCGAGAAGGGTTCTCTGGATCCAAAGTTCCGCGGGCCCCCTCTGCCTCTAGGGCGGCGTCCACCCTGCCCTCCTCTGCCGCGGAAGGGCTGGGAGTCCGGACCAGGACGAGACTGTTGCGACTTCCGGAACCACATCTTCTTCTGTCCCTTTTGGTTCTTAGAGAAGGACCTCTAAGAAACAGAGAAGCGGACTCCGATGGCAGACAACGTCTTCCCGTCCTTTTCGCTCTGGACCCAAGTATCTCGCACGGTTTTGCCGAAGAGGGCAGAACCATCAAAAGGGGCATTAGCAAAAGACGCCTTAAAAGGTTCCACGAAATCACAGTGCCGGAGCCAGGCCTGACATCTCATAATGAGGCCCGCTTTGCTGGCTCTAGCGGCTCCTTCCGTGGCATGAGACAGTAGCCACATAGAGGTGCTAGATATGGATCGTAGAGTGGCCATCCGGGTGGAGTGCAATTGTTCGTCCTCCGCAGACATGGACTCGGGGGGGGCGACACAGCGTACTCTTTGATAAGGTCCCGCTGCAGTCGTAGCACATGTGCCATGTAGTTCAGCGACCTCACAGAGAAGGTAGCCGAACTAAACACCCGCTTCCCTAGGCGGTCCATCGACAGAGATTCCTTGCTCGGGGGATGAACAGAGGGACTGTCCTGAGCAAGTTCCCTCTTGGTGGCCGCCGCCACCAACATGGCATCTACAGGGGGGCCTTTGCTCCAGTGGGATTTGTCGGAGGGTGGGCTGAGAATCTTGTCCGGGCGCTTGGGGACTGGCTCCACAGTGTCCGGCTCCTTCCACGCTCTGGTAGTAATCAAGTCTACCAGGGGGTCGGCCAGAGGGAACAACCAAGAGTTAGACGGGCCTGCTTCAAACGCCTCCAGGAACATGGATTCGTCTGAGGTAGGCTTTGGGGCAGACCCCCCCCCTAATTCTGAGCATCTCCATGATGTCACCAAATGAGACATCTTCGGTGGTGATCTTGGGGAGCCTTCCCCTTCCTCCAAATCCGTGTTCTCAGTCAAGGACTCGGGGGAGTCCAGGTGCCTCCTCTTGCACCTTCGCTTGTGAGGAACCTCATCAGGGGGGGCTGTCCGAGGAGGTCTCACCAGCAACGTCTTGGTCCAATGGAACTACCTGGGACGTCAGAGCAGGCTGTCCCTGGGGCCGGGTGATGGAAGTCGGACCCAACTGAGAAGGAGTGCAGGGTGGAGCTGTAGCAAGGGCCAGGGGCCTGGGATCCCTTGACAGAACCCTCTCCACCACATCGAATGCTGAGGGAGAGCTGCTCTCTCTGGGATCTGAGAGCAGACCCTCCCTCGGATCCGACGGACGGATCGGAAGCGGCGCCAAAGCGACTGATCCGATGGACAAGCATGCTCCGACATGGACGGAGCCGAAGCCATGCCGATACCGCCGGGTCCGAAACTCAGCCCTCGGCTCCGAGAGCTCGGATCTGAAGAGAATGGACCCGACAGACTAGAGTGAAGTGTCGGCGCCGAAGTACCCGAGACTATCGGTGCCGACACACCTCCGGCTCCAAGGCTGCCTGGCTCCGAAGACTCCGAACCCGGGAAATGGGACGGAGAAGGAGCTATCTGGGTAAAGAAGGGGGTCGAGCTCTCCCCCCGGAGGGGGGGGGAAGGAGGCAGGAGCACTTCCATCTGCAGTTGGGCCTGCAGGAATCTTCTCATCATCCGGTCCAAATCTGCATCGGTGAGACTTCGGGTAGATCTCGACGAGGCCACCGAGGCAGGGCGGGAGTGTCGCCTCAATGACCTCGACGGAGATCTGGTCTCCTCCTCCTTCACACCCCCGGCTCTAAGGCTGCCCGGCTCCGAAGACTCCGAACCCGGGAAATGGGACGGAGAAGGAGCTATCGGGGTAAAGAAGGGGATCGAGCTCTCCCCCCGGAGGGGGGGGGTGGAGGAGGCAGGAGCACTTCCATCTGCAGTTGGGCCTGGAGGAATCTTCTCATCATCCGGTCCAAATCTGCATCGGTGAGACTTTGGGTAGATCTCGACGAGGCCACCGAGGCAGGGCGGGAGTGTCGCCTCAATGACCTCGACGGAGATCTGGTCTCCTCCTCCTCCTCAGGACACGGTGAAAAGCACTGGGACCGGATCCAAGAAGGAGGAGACCCAGAAGTCCTGGAGGGAGAGGCCCGCTTAGCCGGGGGGGCCGAAGCAGAGGCCTCGGCCCGCCACTTGTGGTGCTTCTCCTTCCTCCTTTCTTTCCTAGCCTCCCTCTCCTCCGGGCCTAAGGCAGGAGGTTGAGTCCCGGTCAGTGGGAGGGAAGCAGGAGTGGCAGCCGCCGCAGCCACGGGAGGACCGGAGGTAGAAGCAGAGTCCGGGGGCAAAAGACCCGCCAGAATCAGCTTAGACCTCCGGTCCTCGAGTGCCCTGGGTTGAACGCTGCAAAGATGGTACAACCAGAGGACAGGTGTTCAACCCCAAGGCACATCACACACCGAGTGTGGCCATCCGCTGGGGACAGCTTATAGCCACACTCGGTGCACTTCAAAAACACTAATTTTGGAGCCTCAGACATACCAGAAGGTAAAAACCACACACACTAGGCCCCAAACACACACACAACCCTGACGGAACCACGAAGGAAGGGGGAGGTTAGAATATATGACAAAATAAATTAAACTAAGATGGTTCTAAGGGATAAGGGACCTGAAAACACAGTCACACCAAGAGTTAAGTAAAAGGGGGTAGAAAAGTTAAAATTTCTCACAAAATGTACGAAAAACTCCTGGAACTCTGGATCAAGCTGCTGAAGTAAACCGCGGCAAACTAGATCTGGGGCCAGTCAGGGTTGGCAGGGGATTATGGGTAGGGGGAGGAGCTTGGAGCTCAGATCTAAAGCTGTTGAAAACTGCCGGCTCGGATCTGAGGTCGGATCCGAATCCCATAGGTTGCTGCACAAATGAAGTTAACTACTTCAGATCAATCATTTCAACAGTAATAATAGTAATGATTCTTTTTCCAAAAGAGGCCAAAACCACCCACGGAGATACAATATGAGGGGCAGGAAGGAGAACAACAATTACAACAGATAACTACTACACCTGTTATTTTATCAAATAATACTGGAGATTTTAAAGTGTACAATTACACAAACTACACTATATGTCAAGAACTTTGTAACCTCGTCAGTAGACCACCCACGGAGATACAATATGAGGGGCAGGAAGGAGAACAACAATTACAACAGATAACTACTACACCTGTTATTTTATCAAATAATACTGGAGATTTTAAAGTGTACAATTACACAAACTACACTATATGTCAAGAACTTTGTAACCTCGTCAGTAGAGGGTTAACTTTCGTACCAGAGGAACACTTTGATTTACCAGGGGGTCTTAATTGACTTGAAACTATATATTCGAAAGTTAAACTTGGCTTTAATTTTTGGTGATAGGAATGTTGTGGATGACCCTTTCAGGGTAGCTAGTATTTACAATCCACCCACTTGCCCCACTTTATCTTTGTTTGAACATATGTGTGAGTCTGACTTGAGGGCCTTACATTTATCTAAAAAGAAAAACACCAGTAAGAATGTCTCTGAGGAAGAAGCAGAAGCTTTGAAGTCCATCAGAACTAAGCTGGTCCAATTTTTGAAACCGGACAAAGGTGGTGGCCTTGTGATCGTAGATAATGAGGAAGCCTTGTGATCGTAGATAATGAGGAATATAATAAGAAAATGTTGGACATTTTAAACAGTAAGATTTATGTTAGATCCAGCATTAATGAGATGAATGTTGCTTATAAAAATATTTTTCCTTTTTTAGGGATTTTCTGATCGAAGGTCTTATCAGTGTTGATATTTACAACTATATAGGGGTCTCTAAACCAAAAACACCCAATCGTTTTGGCCTACCCAAAATTCATAAGAACCTTGAGGACCCTCTTATGAAGGCATTGGTAAATGCTAGGTCATCTATTACATATGCCTATTCTAAATACGTTGACGAGTTATTAAAGAAATATGTGGCCAAAGAACTGCAGATAGTTAAGGACTCTTGGGCCTTTTTAGAAAATTTAGATAAATTTGAATATCAGGATGACATTTGTTTCCTTACAATAGATGTAGTCAACTTATATTTTTCCATACCACACGACACAGGGATTGAATACGTTACCAGGAGACTTATGACCCACGGGGCAGAGAACAATGAGATCCATTTAATTCAAGAACTATTAGACGTACTCTTGAACAACAACTATGTTGGATTCAATGGTGAAATTTATAAACAAATAATTGGTGTAGCCATGGGTTCCCCCTTGTGGAGCAAGCTACGCCAACATGGTTCTAGCCTGTGGGAACATGATTTTGTATTTAAAAATGACATTTTTAAGAAAGTGAAAGTATACAATAGGTTCTTGGATGACATTTTTATTATGTTTCAAGAAGCGCAAAAGACACAAATATTTTTGTTGATATATTAAATAACAGCACCCCATTTTTTAACATTTACTTCTACGTATAGTGAAGACACTATTAATTACTTAGATGTTGATTTGAAGAGGGACAGAGTACGTAGGGGTTTTGTAGCTAAAATATATAGGAAACCCACATATTCCAATACTATGTTACACTTCTCTACTTGCCATCCGTTCCACCAGAAAAGATCTCTCTTAAAGGGACAATTAGTCAAAGCAGCCCGTATGACAACTGAGGACTCCATATTCGACGAGGAATGTTCCTTGTTGAAATGTATGTTTATGAGTCGCGGGTATACTGAACTTCTGGTGGATGAATCGATAGGAGAAGTTTATAGGAAAAGGAACATGGGTACTTTTAACCCCATTTTGACTTTAAAAGAAGTAGATGTAGATATGGAAGCATCAGATGAGGTGACACTGCAGATCCCTGGTGTGTACCTCCCTTTAATGAGTGGGTCTCAAACAACTGCTGACTTTGAAAAGTATAAAAAGAGTTTCATCACCCCTTTCTCTTTGGAAGCTAAGCATATTGGTGATATACTTAGAAGGAATTGGCATTTGTTGACCTTTGAAAAGGAATTTGCAGAGAAGTTAGGTAATAAACCTGTGATTATTTTTAAAGGGGTAGGAATCTCAAAAATATTATGGAAAGTTCAAAAATAAAATCCATTAGAACCGAAGGTACATATAAATGTGAGGCATGTAATTATTTTAAGTATTTATCTACAGGGTCCACATTCACAGTGAATCAAGGTATATTTAAAGCAAGAGGGCGGTACAACTGTAATTCTAAATCAGTGGTGTACTTAGCTTGCTGTCAGTCATGTCCTGCTTTTTACATAGGGAAGACTGACAGAAAATTCAAAAAAGGATTTACGAACATACGTACTACATTAAGAAGAAAAGTAGTACTAACGCCCTAGCAAGACATTGTAATAATAATCCATCTCATGCCTTTTTATTCAAAGTAGTTGACCAGGTACTAGTGGATGAAAGAGGGGACCCCAACAATTGTTATTAGAGAAAAAGGAGCTTATTTGGCAACGTAAATTGAATTCTTATACGTCACCAGGATTAAATGAAGTTACCTCCTTGACTTGTATTTTAAAGTTTGTTGAGATGATGTTTGCACAAGTATGTCATTTAAAAACCTTTATTTTGCTTACTTGTTTCTCTTTTGTCCTTAAAGAGTGTATAGATTTATTAGTGTCATTATGTATTCAGAAATAGGTTCATAGGTTAGTACTAAGCTAACTGCCCTTGCAAGCCATTTTAAGCTTAGCCAATTATCCCTTGTGAGACTCAAACCCTGCACCTTGTGTTTGTAAGGCAAACACCTTAACCATAAGGCCACCCTCTTAACCCTAATATGTTTTTTATCCCACAAGAACCTTTTAACCTTTTATCCGTCAACTTTAACGTGACAGTATATTTTACTTCAGATACGCTTAGTTATGGTTATAGTACTACCTTTTTACCCCCTCTCCATATCTTTTATTTGTACTTCATATACATCCATTAGAGTAGTCCTACCTTTCTTACGAGTGTATTTATATTAATTTCTTAGAAGATGTGTATTATTTCTTTTTGTAGGCATTTTCTTCGTTTTGAGCATATAATTTGCTAGTATACTCTGTTTTTTTTGTCTTTGTTGTGTTCAACTCTGATACTATTTTTCGGCACAGGCTTATTGTAAAACATTTATAAAGTAGTTTTTTCGCTTAACTGTATTGTTCCATGTTTTTATGGTCTGCCTTCCTGTATTTCACTTGGGACGGCTTAAAAACTTGGAAATTCAGGTCTAACTATATTTATGTAATATTTCCTTTTGATTATAACTATAGTGGCTGCTAGTTATATTGTCCTATATATGGATTCTTATTTTAGAGTGTGAGTTGCACCTATTTTACCTCTATTTTACTTCACTTTACTTTTTAACTTGTCTTTTCTGGAAATTTCGACTTTTACACGTTTATTTTAGTAGGTAAGGAAACGCAATGCATACCTTTTTGTAATGCTTTTGAATACTAGTCGCTGTAGATTTACAGTGAAGTTATTTGCATCGTTTACCTTTTTTATGCATATGGTAACCTCGCATTTGAGTTGCACATTTTTTGTCAGGGGGCATTCATTATTTCAGTTGTTGTGATGGTATTAACTGACTCTTTAACCTAAGGAACTGGACCCCTTGCTTTAGAAGTTGGCATTGCCTTGTTTTTAAGGGAGGTTTTTATTTACGTTGGCATTTCTAATCAGAAGTACCATGAATTTATGCGTCTGTTGTGATGCTACATTTCATCTATACAAGAAATGCCTATATTGCATTTAGGTGATTCTTTTAACAATTTACAATGTGTATAAATATATTTCCGATTTATAAACTATATGATTGTGAGTTTTTGTTAACTTGTTTTTTCTAAGAAGTGCTATAGATCAGTACACCTTTAACACCAGCATGTAAAGAATGAGTTTTAATTGATGGCAGCTGTATGTAATTAGTGTTGCACTACTTTGGCGCCTTTTTATCTTTAAATTGTGTTGAATGGATTTTTACTTTGTCTGAAGAAGTCTTCCTAATACGGAAGACGAAAAGCGCTTTACATTCTAATAAATCTTTGGAGTTTCTTTACCCAGTGGTCTAGTACCTGTTTTTGTTTTGTTTCTACAAAAGTTGGTTTTTCGCTGGTACTGAATGCCGAGGTGAGCTGCTTTCTCTAAGATCAGAAAGCAGCCCTCTCGGATCAGACGTGTGGATCGGCACCGGAGATGACCCGATCGGATCCGAAAGAACAGTGCGCTCCGACCTCAACGGAGCTGAATGCACACTGACCTCTCTGGATCCGACGCTCAGCTCATGGCCCCAAGAGCTCGGATCTGAAAAAGGACCCAACAAATTCAAAGGTGTGGTCGGCGCCAACATCACCCCAGCTCCGAAGCTACCTGAATCCGACAGCTCCGAACCCCGATAGTGGGTCGGAGAAGGAGCAATGGGGGGTGAAAAATGGGGTCGAGCTCCCCCCGGAGGGGGGGGGGGAGGCAAGAGCACTCCCATCTGCAGCTGGGCCTGAAGAAATAGATGCATCATCCAGTCCATGTCCGCGTCAGATAAACTTCTGGTTGACCTGGATGAGGCAGCCGAGGCTGGCTGGGAAGGCCGCCTAGATGATCTCTAAGGTGACTGGGTCTCCTCCTCTGGCTCCAGGAAAAAATGTGGAGAACGAAGCCGGGAGGGGGGAAGACCTGGAGACCTTAAGAGGGGAGGCGAGCTGCTTAGACGGCGGGGCCGAGGGGACTGAATCAGCCCGCCGCTTGTGGCTACGATGCCTGTCCCTATCACGCTCCTTGTCTCTTGTCTCTTTTTCTAGAGTCCCTTTCCTCCTGAGTCGAAGAGGGAATTTGAATCCCGGCCAGGGGAGCGGGAACGATCGGTGGAGCAGCTGCAGCAGCGGCTGGCGCCACAGAGGGAGAGGAGGACAAAGCCGAATCAGGGGGCAAAAAACCCGTAAGGATTAGCTTGGTCCTCCTATCCCTCAAAGCCCTGGGGTTGAAGGCTGCACAGATAGTGCAGCCCGAAGAAAGGTGGTCCACGCCCAGGCAAATAATGCACCGAGTGTGGCCATCTGCTGGGGATAGCTTATGGCCACACTCGGAGCATTTAGAAAAAATTGCTTTCGGGCCTTCAGACATATTTAGAGAAGAGTAGGCCCACACACACACCTTCACACACAGACAGAAGGGGGGAGGGGAAAGAAATATATATAGACTAAAGCTAACGCGAAGAAAACTACAAGAAAATAGTTTAAGGGAGGAAAGGTACCACACACACCTAATTTAATGAGATTTTTAAGGAAAAAAGATTAGAATAACTTTCCACTCACAAAACCCAATGCTAGGAGCTCATTCTCAGATGCTTCAAGATGCCGCAGCAAACGTGATCTGAGGACTAGAGGGAGGTAGCAGGGCATGATGGGTA
>NC_056726.1:1238552290-1238564790 GCF_019279795.1 Protopterus annectens | reverse complement strand
AGCCGTCCTGAAGACACTGGAGGGTATAAATGTATCTCCAAACACCATCATATTGGGTGACTTCAACTACCCGAATATAGACTGGGAACATTACTCAAGCCCTAACTTTCTAGCCCAACGGTTCCTGGAGTTCATAAATTCAAATGCCATGGAACAGCTAGTCACTGTTCCCACGAGAGGAGAAAATATACTAGATCTCATTGTCACAAACATGGGGACAAAATGCTCCACACCGAAGTATATCCCTCATTGGTGAGATCTGATCATAAACTAATCTCACTGGAAATCCACATCCCGCCCCACCCCAAACAAAAAGACCATAGTGAAGAACTTCTCTAAAGCAAACTTCACACTACACAAGACTGGTGTGGTATCCTTCAAGGCCCCTGAGCCAGAGGAAACCACAAACCAAGCTGGAAGCCCTTACAAATGCCTTCTATGAACACCTCCAGGACTGCATGGATCAGGCAATCCCAAATAAAACCAAGACTCTTTCCACAAAGGGCAAACGTCCAGTCTGGTGGACCCCAGCCATTAACAAACTTTACAATAAGAGGAGAAAGCTATTACATGATAGAACAAAATCCATAAAAGGAAGTCACCCCTGATCATATTAGTAAAAAAATACGAGCACTCATAAATCAACTAAGGCCAATTTTGAGAGAAAAATTGCCATGGATTCAAAGGACAATCATAAGGCCTTTTTCAGCTATGTTAGGAACCTGGGTGGAAACTCCCAGATATGCTCAGAATTAGTCCAAAATGATACAAAATCACTGAACCCACAGACATTGCCAACATACTGGCAGACAGGTTCAGTGCTAACTTCACCCCCCTCCCCTAAAGGAGAGATAACTATCCCAGCCGAGTGTAGCCTCCCGGACATCTCAAATGCGCAGGTGAAAACTGCTCTCTCTAAAGCTAAAAACACAGCATCAATGGGACCGGATGGTGTCCCCGGCTGTGTGCTACACGAGCTAAATGAGGAATTAAACCCGCACATAAGGCAGCTGTTTAATCTCAGCCTTACCACAGGATACGTGCCCAAGGAGTGGCGTACGGCAACTGTGGTCCCACTCCACAAAGGCAGCGCCTCTACAGACCCTGATAATTACCGCCCCATAAGCTTAACAAGTCTAGTCTGCAAAGCTATGGAGAGGATCATGATGGAGCTCATAAACAAAGATATAGGGGACTTGCAGACATTGGACCCGACCCAGTTTGGCTTTGTCAAGGGAAGATCATGCCTTTTGAACTTGGTCGACTTCTTCGAAACAGTCACCAAGGCCATTGATGAGGGAAAGGCAGTCCATACAGCCTACCTTGACCTTGCAAAGGCTTTCGACACAATACCCCACTCGGGTATTGTAGAAAAACTTACCAGCTTAAATGTAAACCCATATGTCACAAGATGGGTTGCAAACTGGCTTAAGGACAGAACCCACAGGGTTAGAGTTGCTGGCGCTGTGTCAGACTCCAAGCCGGTCACAAGTGGTGTCCCACAGGCTCGGTCCTTGGCCCCCTATTGTTTGGCATCTACTTCTCAGAAGTACAGGCCAACATGGGAGGACTTTGGCTGACAAAGTTTGCAGACGACTGCAAACTGGGCGCCATAGTGGAAAGTGCATCGGACACGGATATCCTTCAGAAGGGACTCACGGAAACAGATAGCTGGTTCCAGAGCCATGGCCTGAAGTTAAACGCCAAAAATGTATAGTCATACCCTTCGGGAAAAACAAGGTAACCCCAAGCTACCATATAGGTGGCAATCCACTAAGCACAGAAGAGGTTATCAGGGACCTGGGGACCCAGGTTGACAGTGGCCTTTCTTTTGACACTGACATTGCTAAAGTGGTTAGAAAGACCTTCTACATTGCCCACCTGATCATGAAGGGATTCACATCCAGATCTAGTGAGGTCATTGTTCCCCTGTACTCTTCACTTATCAGACCAATGATCGAGTACAATGCCCCATTCGGGATGTATCTCACCCGACATCTGCAGCAATTGGAGAGACCCCAAACGTTCCTCACCAAAAGGATAAAGGGACTCCAAAATCTGTCATATGCTGCCAGATTGAAGAAACTCCAGCTCTATTCAGTCGCATACCATCTGCTCAGAGGTGACATGTGCCTGGCATACAAGGCCATGTCCAACCCGGAATTAATGGACATGCTCCACCTCAAAAAATCCAAATCCACCAAAACCACTAGAGCAAGCGACTTAAACCTTAGCATGGATATAAATAGGACGTGCTGGAGGGATAGATTTATCACTCAGAGACTCCCTATGCTGTGGAATAAAATCTCGGTCCATGTGAGGCAGAGCACCTCGCTGACTCTGTTCAAGAGAAATCTAGACCTGTGGATGAGAGATCGTAGGTTTACCCTGGGAATCATCTCTGTGTCACTGCTGGACAGAGGCACAACAAACTAATGGGCACAGTATTTTTTCATATAAGGGGTGGCGTAAGCCACAAAAATTTGGGCTAGGCTTATAAATGCCTTAGGGCAGATAGCCTAGTATAAACCTATGAACCTATGAACCTATGAAATGTTCCTGCTGTATCCACGTGAGTAACAAAATGTACAAATGACAGCATTATGTAGCAACAATAAACAACACTAAGTTGCAAATTTAAATCAGATCATTTTACTCAGTAGTTTGAAGTGCAGTAACTTACAGCAATGCTTTCAATTTCTGTAAAAGTGCAACAATTAGAACACGCAATAATGCAACAAAAAGTAGGATCAAACAGCTGAAATAGGCTAATTTAGTCTACCTAACTAGTAGCAACAATCAGTAAGAGGTAGTCTAACCCAGGGGCTCCAGGTACAGTCAGTGTAGCACCGGTCTTGCTAAAGAGCTCCAAATGCAGTATCTCTAATGCAGTAACAGTTGAAACATCACCACAAGTAGCAAAAGCATAGCAGACAGTGTGATCTGTTACTCTCTAGGGCAGTACTGTAGAGCAGTACCTGTAAATGCGGTAACAATCGAGCAATCAGTAATAAGCAGTAATGCTATAACATCAACAATCAAAACTGAAATCAGTAACTGAGATAAGTTAACTTGGTTTCTATCAACCTAGTACCAGTAAATATCAACAATGTAAAATTACTTCAGATACTATTAGAAACAGTGTATTATCTGACATATTACCAGAAATGAAGAACGGAAGACTGGCAAGGCACTACAGTGTAAAATAAGAGTACATGCAGCAGAATAATGCTCATCTGAAGGATGCAAGCAGATGAAGTGCAGTTGATGAGTTAATAAAACAAATAAAACAAAAAAAGGGACAGAAATTTCCATTGTATGTAATATGACAGGAATCTGTTTAGTTCCAATCTCACCAACACGAATGCTGAGGAAAAAATAAAAAATAGAAAAACTCATAGACTTAAAACTTCATTGATGAGCTCAGTCACAATAATTCCAAAAGTCATGAAACCCGGGTAGTGTTCCAAAGCAACAAGCCATTATTCGTCACAGACAAGTAATCCTCAGTAACAAAAATCAGAAATACTTTACAATGTTAAACATATCAGCTTTTGTACACTTTGAAGTAGGTGTGGAAATATATGTATTGTTTAATTTTAAACCAGCCTATTCCATGTAAACAATATAAACAGGGCCATAAACGTGCATTTAAGAACAGCAAGTACGCACCCCCACACACTACTACTGATTAGATCAAACTAAATCCTAGTTAAGGAAAATACTACCTATCTATTTGCAACCCACATTCCAAAATCAGGTATTAAGGAAAGCATAACATACATATAAAAAGACTGACTTTTAACTAAAATTGCTTTTGTCTAACTAATGCAATAAAGCCTTCATCAGGTCTGTGACAAGAACTAAAATCATATACACAAGTAGATAAGTAAAAAGAGCTAACTAGATAGATACAAGAAAAAAACACACATAGCTATCTTCCCATAAACATTATCTAATTAAAACACTATAAATATAAATATATATCTGTGTAATAATATCTAATAAGCATCCATCTGTATGTGTTAGTGTTCATAAAAACTGTTATTTACAGCTCAGAAAAAAATATCAGTGCTTGCAGTCGACAGAAAAAAAAACTGTCATGACAGTGTTCATGTTTATAGCCCCAAAAATGTTTGCACAATGAAAAATAGTAGAAAAAAACACACAAAAAATACAGAAAAGAGTAGATGAAGTAAATTAATAATGTATAAAAGTGCGCAGGTGAGTGTATGAGTGGGCATGAGTGTGTACCAGTATGCTAAATGGGGAAATTATACCAAAACTTTATGGTAGTAGCGGTATGAAAAACTGTGTGTTTTGAATTTACTGTTTAAATCTCTGGTGTGACACAATACTCTACTAAATCTCATCAAATCAGAACTGAGGTAAAAGTACCTAAACATATATATATATATATATATATATATATATATATATTTATACACATTGTACACATCATTTTTTATTATTTTAGTATGTTTATGATTTTAGTTAAAAGTCAGTTTTTATATGTATGTTATGCTTTCCTTAATATCTGAATTTGGAATGTGGGTTACAAATAGATTGTGTTTTCCTAGGATTTAGTTTGATCTAATCAGTAGTAGTGTATGGGGGTGGGTACTTGCTGTTCTTAAATGCACGTTTATGGCCCTGTTTATATTGTTTACATGGAATAGGCTGGTTTAAAATTAAACAATACATATATTTCCACACCTACTTCTAAGTGTATAAAAGCTGATATGTTTAACATTGTAAAGTATTTCTGATTTTTTTGTTACTGAGGATCACTTGTCTGTGACAAATAAAGGCTTGTTGCTGTGGAAGACTATCTGGGTTTCATGATTTTTGGAAATTTTTGTAACTGACCTAATCAACGAAGTTTTTATACTACTAGTTTTTCTGTGTTTTAATACAAGAATAGTAAAACTAACAGTGCAACTAAGCTGAGAAAGAGAAGGCAGTGAAATTTATATTATAGTAATTATAATATAGTATATTATATTATAGTAAATACTGTGGGAAGAAATAGCCAGGTAATTGTTATGGCTAGGCTTGTATAGGCCTTAGGGCCGATAGCCTAGTACCAACCTATGAACCTATGAACCTATATAATCCACAAGAAGAATGCAGACGTTGTTTTAGCTGCTGTAGACTTCCCTCCTGTACTAGTTATTCAGAGGGATTAACACCACTTTGCATCAAACTGGGCAAGCCCCCAGGAATTTAAAGTCTGTAAGGCTCAACCCCTACAGAAGTTATCCACTCAAAATCAAGCCAATGCCCCCATAGAGAAGCTAGCTAATCTTATACTGCTGCCCTGGTTTATCATGGTAATGGCATACTTTGCACTGAGGACCCATGTTAAGACATTCTTGCAGAGGTCAGATGGAATACCCCTCTCTGTAGAGTCAATTAATCTAATCACCCTTTCATTAGGGGATATATTAAGTGTGGGAAACAGTCTCTCTCCATCATAGCCAGCCTTAGGCATAGGCCAACTAGGCATCCTCCTAGGGTGCCACTCTGGCAGGGGCACTTTTCCAGTAAACTGAAAGGTGGAAATAGACCAGGATGGGGGCACCAGGTGGTGTGAGGGCATTGTGGATCCCTTTGCCTAGGGCACCACTTGGCCTAAGCCAACCCTGCTCTCCACTTACAGATTTCAGGGGCACAGTGTCTGGATCTGCCACAGGGTTTTATACAGGAATTTGTGAGGAGACAGCACTTAATAAAAAGAATCAATACTCTTCTGAGCAAGGGGATAGGTGTCTGGCTCCAAGCCGCTAGCATCAGATACATTCAGGAGGTCTTTCTGGACAGGAGGAATATTAACAGATTTTGGAACCAAAGCCTAGAAGTTCCATTACTCTCTTCAGGGCAGCCAAGGTCTCATGGACTTGCCACTGGCAATGGCCTCTGATTAGTGAAAAAGTATTCGCAAATGCTGAGTCCACTGAGGGAAGACTCAGAGGTGCTCATGCCATAAGATATAAAAGGCAGGACATCTCCTATACTCATCTCTGGATTCTGCAGAGTCCATGTCTCTTACTGGGGAGGCCTTCTTCCTTTCCTTGGAGGCATACTCCAGACAGAGAGGGCTTACCTGGATCAAGGTGCAAATTCTGTAAAAAGTGGGAAAAAACCTGCACAAGTTTAGGCCAATCATGAGTGGGAAGACAGGGTGGACTAAGTACTAGAGACCTATCAAGGGGCACAGTTTCTTTGGCTGAGAACTAGAACTTAGAATGATCTTTGGTTTGCAATTAGGGATTAAGGTCTTGAGAACCTCAGGGGGATGCCTCTGTTTTTGACTTCTGAGTAACAGTGCAGATGTCCTACTTACAATGAGTAAACCACCCTTCCCTTGCTTAATAATGAATGTCTAGGGTTGGATGTCTTGCCATCCTCTCCCATTAAATCCAGGGATGTTCAGTTTAGTGATAAATTTGAATGTCTGATGGTATGGCAGTCTCCAAAGGGGCTACGCCACATGCCTTGGCCAAGGTAGACAGCAGGTCCTCCAATTTTTAGCAGGGTTGTCAGACTTCCTGGAATCCTTAGACTTATCAAGCCTCTCCTTCTTTTGAAAGGGACTGTCCAATTGACTGCTATATGATGATAAGGTGGACTCTGACAAGCAGACAGCAAGCCTCTTTTTGTTCAGTAGGCCTAGACAGCAATACATATTATATTAAGGATCCTAGGCCTGAATTCTTGACAGGTTTCTCATGCATTAACATCATGATTCAGCACAAAACAATATAAAGATTATGCCTGTCTTTGAAAGAGATCTGCCTTTTTTAGCATATTTGCTTTTCATGAAAGAAATCTGTATTTGTAAGCACACTTGCTTCTCATAGGTGACATGCCTAGCACCTCCATATCAGGAAATGCAACAAAGACATTTACAAAAAAACAAAACCCCAAAGAAGTAGACATCAGCCTCCACGAACACTCTAGTTTAGATGAAAAAGAGTGTCAGCAGTCAGGTACTTGTCTCCTTGTTCTTTTGAGTCTTTATTTTAGCCAGATGAAATGATTGAACACTTTTCCCTGTATACAACTCAAACAGCAAGAAAGAACTAAGGATGGCTGGATGTATGCCACATTCTACACCAAGGATATATAGATTTTCCAAGGAAAGGTGACATCAGCCCCACTGAAAAGAAAGGATAATCATCTATGAACATCTGGTCTGATGTCAGACGCAACCAGTAGCCGAGTTCTTTAAAGCTATGACTATAACAGAGAACACCATGATGAATATAACATTGTTAAATAAAAATGAAAGATCTCAAGCTGCTCATGGGAATGGCATATCTCACCAACACAGATAATTATTTTGAGGCCCCTCAAGGTTTCCTTACCTGTAACTTTCCTTTTCACAAAATCTGACAGTGATATGTCAGTATTCTGTGGTTCATCAAGGCTCAGTATGCTGTTGATTTAGTTTGTTCTGCTCAGTCTGAACTGTTTCCATGGTATCTTTAGACTAGTCTGATCAGAGTCCAGGACTGGCTAGTACAATGTGGACCTCACCTTAATACTACTATTAAACCCAAGGTTATGCTTTTTAATCCAAACTATATTTAACTCATCACTCTTGCAAATCATAGCCATGAGCAATTGCCACCTTGAGGCAGAAAGTAGTGTAAACTGCTGGGAGTCAAAAAAATGTTAAGTTATGTACTTACCAGAAAATTAGATTACTCGGGTCTCTGTCTGGACCCAGGAATAGTAGGACTGGTGACTTTGGTACCCTTTAGTGACAGCAATGAACTCCTCAGACGCTCAGATTCCTTCTACCCATAATTCCTTCCTGTTGGTGAATCCTCTATAGTAAGTGTCCCCATTATGGATTCACTTACTATAGATTAAGATTAGCAGAAATGTTATACTCTTCAAACATTGCATGCCAGTCTCACATTAAGCAAGTAATCTCCATGATATCCCGGAAGTCTCAAAACAACCCACTAAAGTGTAGTGGGTCCAAAAAAAAAACAGTTTTTATCAGGCATGGGAGTGGTTTATTGTGCTGTAAAACAAAGTGTTATTGGTACTCATGTTAAATTCACATCCCTTCCCCCATCAGTGTGACATTCAAGCTGGTCCTGCCCTACTTAGTAGCTGTCATAATAATATATAACCCTTATGTACTTTAAATAAAATGATATAATGAGGTGGTACCTCTTATTTAACCAAATTATTAAGTAGATTATTAAGTCTGTGATTTTATCCAAGACAATATACTACATGGCTGGAAATATATAAAAAAATATGTATAAATATATACATATACATTTTGCATGTAAAAATCAATTTCTATTTTCATAACACTCCCATGCCTGATAAAAAGTATATATATATTTAGAAAGCTTATGAGGAAATTATTACTCTATTTTTATTTTACTTGGATCGCTTGTCTGTGTACTTAATAAAGGATTTTCGACTGGAAACAGACTGCCTGCCTTACTTGGATTACTTTTGAATACTTAGTAATGCTGTACAATTATATATTTTCTATTATTACTTTTTGTTTTGTTTTGACTTAAGACGAGTTTACGTTCGCTACTTCTACTACTATTGTCTGATCTGATTAATATTCAGTGATTAACTAGAAATATATGGACTGAAAATCTTCCACACAGAGAAGTTTCTTACACTGTTTTTTTCAAGTCTCACATTAAATGACATTTTGGATGGGGACATTGGGCAGCCAGTTGTGCCAGTATCCAGACAGAGACCGAGAAATCTAACAGTCTGGTAAGTATATAACTTATGTATTTCTCAGTTCCTGTCCAGACACTGGAACAGCAGGACAGATTCCGCAGCTAATGTCAGTGGCCTGCCCCAATAATGCTTTCAAAATTATTATTTCAAAGGAAGCTCTTGTTCTGGAGATAGAGTTAAGGCTGTAATTCTTTGCAAAGCTATGTAGAGAATACCAAGTGGCCATTGCTGCAATATCCTGAAGCAGAAGATTTCATAAAAAGGTCACAGATATAGCATGGGTCCTGAGAGAGTGCGCTTTGGGTTGGACAGTTAGTTCCTTGTCTGCTTTGTGTTAATAGTAGGAGATTCAGTCTATAAACCACTTTGCTAATGTAATCTTGGAAATCTTTTGTTTAGATGTTGAAAAGCTAACAAAAAGTTGTTCATCTTTCTAGAAGTCCTTAGTATGGTTCAAATAAAAGCATAGTTTTTGGTGTACATCCATGCAATGAAGAAGATACTCCTCTTTGAATGCTTGAAAAAATACAGGCAAATGATGGATCTGCTGCACATGGCACAAAAGAAAAAGTACCAGAAACACTAGATCCAGGAATCTGTGCTTTGCTTGTGACATAAACAGAATATGTTGGAGAAACAGATATGCGTCCCAAGGGATCCCTGCACTATGGAATAGGATTCCTGACCCTATTCAATGAAACCTTGACAATTGGATGGGAAATCAAAAATTTACCTCCAGTCATGTTCCCATGTCCCTTATAGACAGAGAGCATCAATAAGAAAAGTATTATCCTAATTACCCCACCACACACAAATCCTTAGTTACCTCTCTACTAACATACCCTCCATATAGATGCCTATGATACTTGGGACCCAAATAGTTTGGGGTGCACAGCTGGGCTTGTAAGAGCCCTAGTTCTCATTAGCCTAGTAGTGATTCTAATTAGCCTGTTTAGCAACTTTGGGTAAAAAAGATGGATTTGTTCTAAGCAGAGGCAGCTTGTGGTATTGGACTGCTGGGCTGCAGCCCCCCCCCCCATTCTGTCAAAATAAAAAAAAAGTTAAAAATAGTTATTTTTACACATTAGTAGCAGTGCGAACTACAAACTAGTGTGTAATGTTGAAGATGTGATGATTCACAGAACTCGGAGCTGCATGCATGTGTGCTCAAGTTCTGCTTAAAAAAAGAAAACAAAACTATTTTTCTTGTTGCCAGACTGTTTTAAAAACAGTCCGGTTTAGGAAGACTGCAGGCTTCAATGAAAATGTCCAGAAGTTATAGAGGTTTTAACTGCAGTAAATTAGAATCTGACTGGACTGTTAAGTCAGCAGACACATCACTTAACCTGAGTATGTCATGTGGCTGCTGATTAGTCTAGTTGCTCTCACATTCTCTTCCCCTGCTTTAAGTTACAGTTAATTTGTGAGGGAGAGAGCAAGAAAGATGGATGATCAAGAAACAAACAAACAAAAAAAAACTGAGTGGATCATTTAAATTTGTTCATCAGGACGTCTGATACAGTGGCGTAGCTAGAGTTTGTGCCACCTGGGCCTGTCTTTGAGTTTGCCGCCCCTTTACCTCACAAAATCATGGACAGATGGGGCCCCCCACACACAGCCCTCCCCCCTTGCAGCTGTTCCATTGTTCTATTACTTGTCTATTTCTCCCCATTTTCCATAAACATTGTAATGTGCATAATGTTTTATGCTTTACTTCTACAATTATTATTTGGATTTAATTTAAAACTTTTATTTTAAATTTTATAGCACAAACACTGATAGACATCTCCTACACAAAGCAATACAGTCTCACAATGAAGACAAAATTAGCATTAAAACTTCTCTGCCCTTGAAACTCACATTCATTGAAACAGCATTGAAACCCACATTCAAAGGAAAATGCATCTGGCCAGTGGCAGATACAGTTTACCATTGGCCTGTTTTCAAATCATAGACCCCTTGCAAACATTTAGGACCATGCAAACATACATGTTTTCTTTGATTCACTTTCTGATTGTATTAGATTATAAAATTATATTCCTGATACAATACAGCACACTTGTTAGAGGGTGTTTTTAATTTATTGTTTTGAACATTTTTCCAGTAAGCAATGAAACAAAATGTATGAACCAATAATGTTAAAACTGCCCAATTCAGAAAATTCTATCATAAATGTCTACTCAAACGTCTGACATTACAATGCACCAATATCAGTAAATATGCACAATCCATCCAGAAGTAAAACTCATCTAAATAATTCCACATTAAAGAGATCTGTCACTAATGAAAAGGTTGCTGCTAGCAAACAAGTTTATATGTCATTGTTTCATCTACAAATAAAGTGCCTGTTGAACTTGAAGAATAAATTGCCTATGTTACATTAAAAAAGGTACTGTAAGCTGATAATATTGCAATAGGGAATGGATGGCAAACTGATAACAACTTCACAGTCACTAGGCATCTCCTCCAGAGGAGGACATTATCAGGACTGCAGTACCCACCCCCTTTAAAGTACATCACAGTACAGTATCAGCGATCCATCTGCATACTGTGGGAGTAGAGCCCACAGCCTCCTGCATCAAAAGCAAGTATACTACCTGTTGTGCTACTAAAAATGCTTTTAAACACTTTAGCACAATAGCAATATCATTTGCTAAACAGTTGCACGTTGCAAACAGACTTGGCATAAGCAGCACTAAACTATTCCCCTAAAGCTCTCAGCTCCTTATAAAATGCACTTGACTATATCTCTCAAATTTGCAGCACAAGAAATCTGGAAAAGGGCTAAATGTATGGGGGGAGGGGCAAATGCCCAAAACCAGGGGTATATTTTAAACATTGCTTGTATAATCTTAGAAAGTTGCTAGAATAAAATGTATTGTGTTACCATGCATTTTCTGAAAGATAGGATGACTGAAACGTAAGTGGCTTTCATTATTTAGTGAATTCACTCCTCACTGATTTGCCAGAAAACCACAAATTTTAAAAAGAATAGACCAAAACTATGAGCCAAGCACTCAACATATAAAATCACAAATGGTGGTACAGGTAGAGAATTCAGGCTCTTGTTTCTTGTAACCAAGTGTGATGCCCGCGCACTGGCCCAGCAATCAAGGAACCTCAATCCTCACCACTAACACCAGTGAGGGGCATCCACATAGGGGAGGATAACCAATACACACACAGTAAAATACAATTTCCCTTAAGAGCACACAGAGATTACAGTCAGTCTGGGGCTGGTTTCTCCCTTTCTCTCCGGATCCCCAATAAGACTCCCTTTTTAGTTATTGACATTCCGGTCTATGTTGTTTTCTTTTCTTTGGAGAAGTCTCTTTTTTTGTAAATTTTTTTTTAAAAAAAAAAGGAAAACTCCGGGCTCAAACTCAAAGTTGTTGTAGAACTCTCTTGCATCAATGTAATAAGCCGATAATTATAGGCCAATCTCTAAGCTTCGGGTGATATATTATGTAAATATGGTATTGATTTTCATTTATATGCTGATGATTGTCAATTGTATTATCTTTTTAGTTATTGTTAATTTTATATGTTTTTTATGTTTTTTGATTATTATTATTTTGTAAAGCACTTTGGTGGCATTTTTATGTCTGTAAGGTGCTATATAAATAAACTTTGACTTGACTTTGACTTGACTTGACTAATAAGCCAATTGGTTGCAATGTAACGATCAGCTTATTACTGTGCAGTCCATTGTATTTTGATTTATTTTTTTATTGCAGTTTATACTTGCTGAGGGGTTATGGTTAGGC
>NC_056726.1:1238064790-1238187290 GCF_019279795.1 Protopterus annectens | reverse complement strand
GAAACACTTTATATAAAACTTGTCCCTGGCTATGTATAACTATTAGTACATACCTGTATATATACTCCTATTGGTAGCTAATAGGCTACAGCTTATGTGCTGTAGTCTTATCCTGTGTGGCTAGTGCATAATTGATACAAACACTATATAAAACTTGTCCCTGGCTATGTGTAACTATGAGTACGTCATTGTATCTGTGATGTGATAGGTAGATGTTAGTTGTCATGTTTAGATGGGGTAACAAGTACTAAAAAATGTGTGTCAACTAGTCAAATTAAAATCCTTAAGTGTTATACTACTAAATCATCTGTCTAACCTCAACATCTCCAATAAAACTCTTACCTGGTTCTCCAGCTACCTTTCTGATAGATCCCAAGCCATGAAATGGGGCCAGGCCACCTCCACTTTCCTCCCAACCCCCACTGGAGTACCCCAAGGTTCAATCCTTGGCCCATTACTTTTCAATATCTTTATTAACAACTTCCACAAAGCCATACCTAACACCAAAATTGTGCAATATGCTGATGATTCCACTCTGATCTGTCATGCCTCTAACTTAAAAGATCGCCAATTTCTAACTCAAACTGCTTTCTCCACCACCGAAAATTGGATGCTCCAAAATCACCTCTCACTAAATGCCAACAAAACAAAGATCCTTCTATTCTCTCCCTCAAAATCCTTCCCTATTGACAAAAACTTACCCCAAATCACCAGCCTCAACAACTCCATTATCGAGGTCGTACCCTCAGCCAAACTTCTTGGTGTAACCATTGATGAACACCTAAAATTTAACAATCACATCCAGATAATATCAAGAAAACCCACATAAAATTAGGCCTATTTTACAGAAACAATCACTTCCTCTCTCCTTCCACCAGACTAACTATCGCCACTACCTACCTACTCCCCTCTCTACTGTATGGCGCTCCTCTGCTCACTAATTTATCTTCCACACTCACCTCCAAACTGGAAGTATGTTACAATAAAATAGCCAGATTCGCCACAAATGCAAAATCCTCCTCTCACCACTGCACCTTCCTACACTCTCTAAACTGGCTTGAACTCCCCAATCTACTTACCCTTCACGAAATCATCACAACACACAAATTACTGTTCCAACCTACTAAATGTCCTGCACTATCCAATATTCTGCAACCCTATAACCCCCTCAGACCCCTTAGATCTACCCACCAAAACTTGATCATCATCCATAAACCCAAGCGCCCTGCTAGGCAGCTTCTGCTATCTTATTCCCTAGCTAAAAAATGGAATGCTCTGCCCTCGACACTGAGGACCTGTGACAACCTTAATAACTTCAAAACTCAAATTCATTCTTACCTCTATCTAAACAGGAGATGCAACTGTACTCTTCCACCCATTCCTCTCAAGCTCTCCCCTCCCTTTACCCCAGGCTAACCTTCTTACCTCCCTAACCTCACTTTAAATTAATGATTATATATGTAAACAAACTGCAAAAGCTAGCCACAATTCTATATGCCTGTTTTCACTCCTGAAGCTAAACTGTTTATTTCTTTTCTCACTCCTTTGAATGCTACTTGTTGCTTGCAATCTCTAACTTCCTTTGTTATTAATCATGTAATAAAACTTTGTATTGTGGAGCTTTCTCCCCGAGCCTCCACTGAAAGTATTCTGTAATTAAACTTTAATGTCTAGCTTTTCTCCCCGAGCCGCCACTAAAGTAACCTCCCTAAGCCCTGTGAACTAAATTGTAAATATTTTATTTCTCTTTTTCTTTAGAATGCTACCTGTTGTTTGTAATCCTAACTTTCTTTGCAACTAATCATGAAATTTTCTTTGTAATTAATCATGTAATTTTCTTTGCAATTAAACATGTAATTTTCTTTGTAATTAATCATGTAATTAAACTTTGTATTGTGGAGCTTTTCTCCCTGGGCCTCCACTGAAAACGGGCTCCCCAGGCCCAGTGGACCTCCCCGGTCATCAAACTGGAATAAATAAATAAATAATAAATAAATAATTATACTGTAGTAATTATAACTGCAGCTAGTCAGGATAATCTGGCTGAACCTGTGAATGGGAGCACCTACGTTGTATCCTTTATGTCAATAACATGCTACCTTTTCCATGACTGGACAATTTCAACCTTCTAGTGATATATCAGCTATAAGTGTATGCAGAGAGCAAAGAAAAGGCTCTGTATGTGCTAGGTATATGATAAGTTGCAGCATTCTCCGACAGTGAACCAAACAGGGTTAAATGAGGAGAGGCAACTGACTTCTGTTTTAGTTTGTTCCGTCTGAATGCTGTCAAAACGGGTACATTATAAGAGGTTGTCAGTAATGTGTCATAAGTCCTAGTAGCCACAGTAGTAATCCCTATAAAAAAGCAAAGCGTAGTTCTTACCATGTGAATCTGTGAGCCTTTAGTATGTGTGTGTTGTACCAGTGTCTGTTGCAAAGAAAACTTTGCAGAGATGTCCAGGGAGAGTGGAAGATATGCATCTGTATGGACTGCCTAGTCCTTGATGGTATGCTGAATTCATTTGATCATTAAGTATAAGCAACATATTAATCCATCTATAATTGAAACAAGTAGAAAATAATTCATAGATTAATACAGTACAAAGAAACATTATGTATAATATAAGGATAGGTCCACTGCTAATAGTCTTACATACTAAACAGTACAGATGTTACAGGGTGTAAACTAACACAAGCTGAGTGTATGATGGGAGGGTTATCACAAATGTGTATGTTTGTTGAAAAGAGACTTGATCTAAAAATGTGAAGCTCGGGCTAATTAACAGGAAGTGGTGAATCTAATCAGGGCAGGAAGGCAGCATTGCCTCAGCCAGCAACATAAACTGAGGCTAGGAAAGTTTATGTAATAATAAACCTAGAGATATCAGTATGGTAGGATGACAATGCTGACATGAAGGTATATTTTGGCCTTGAGAAACATCATTAGTTTACTACTGTTTTTGAAACTAATGCAAGCAGGGAAACGGAGCAAAATAATAAATTCAGGAGTCTAAAGTACTCTCACCTAACTACCAAAAAGTAGGTGAGGCTTCATCAGATCAGTGCAGTACAGTACAATGGCATTAACTGCATTCATATGATTAACTCCACTAAATAATAAATATGTGTACATGCCAAACCAGAAAAAAAAAATCAATGGACTAAAAATGCGGTGATCTAGTTAAAGCATTTAATTCTACTTTTGCAGGTGGTGTTAATAAATTTTCAACTTATTTCTTATACTGCGGACTGTTCTGTGTGGTTCCCCTGGAGTCCTCAACAGTGCCATTGTTTGTCTCTGTGGTTTGCTCAAGCCTAGGTTTGAGTGAGGTGGCGATGGTTGTTAGTCTTTCTTTGTCTACTTATGCATACTAGCAATACTATTCTTGACAAATGTATTGGGATTGGAAATGAGAGAAATCAGTTTTAGAAGGCAGACATGTGAGAGATGCACATATATCCAAATTGGAAGCCATGCACTCTCAAGGCAAGACCGCAATAGCTGGTCAAGAGGAGAAGGTCAACACCTGCACCACACCACATGCAACACATAACCCTCCAGAACACTCACAATCACAGCTCTCACATAAAAACACAGACCACACACCCACCTTCGCAGAAGCTCTCAATAGAAATCTACCCAAACAGCAGAGACCTCCAAGGCAGAAACATACTCGACCACCACAACACAGCACAAACTATAAGACACATAGCTCACCTACACAGTGTGCCCCTCAATGTAAGCCCCTAAGGCAAAACAGCTTGCCCAATACACTAATCATAGGTGACTCAATAGTGAGGCACACTGATGTCCCACTCACTAGGTTGAATAATGGGAAGGTAACAGTCAGCTGTCTACCAGGTGCCAGAATCCGACACATAATACACACACTCAGGTCACTCCACAACAAGTATAAGTATGACTCTGTCACTGTCCATGTAGGTGTGAATGACCTGAGACGCACCTCCCTCAACTACATGAAGAGAGACATGGAGGTGCTCTCGTATTATGTGGCCCAAGTAGGTATGACCCTAGCACTGAGCAGCATCCTACCGTCGCCTAGAATGATACCGCAGTACAAGCAGAAAATGATTGACTTCAACAATTGGCTAAGTTTTTGGTGAAATTCTAAGGGGATTCATTATCTGTCTGCTTGGGATGACATGACTGACAGACCTCGATGCTTTGCCAGACATGGCCTGCATCTTTCACCCCTGAGTTTCCGGATACTGGCTAAGACTCTTGCCACCCCTATAGTGCCTTTTTTAGGTGATGTTCCAAAGACTAAATTACCACCGTAAAAGCTATAATTAATGCAATCTGAGGGTCATCCTGCTCAAAAGTAGAAGTCTAAATCTCAAGATGCACTTGCTCAAAGCACTCCTCAAAATGGAGAACATTGATATTTGTGCTGTAACGGTGACCTGATATAAAGCAGCAGAAAGCACCCCTGTGCTACCAGGCTATAACTCATTCCACACCTTTTGGCCCCAGAACATGGACCGAAGCTCCAAAGGTGTTGGTGTCTCCATATTCATAAAGGATATGCACAGCTCCAGACTAGTAGCCCAGCATAATGCATCTGAGATACTTCAGGTACAACTAACATTGGGTAAGACAGTGATTCAGGTTGTAGCCTGCTATAGGTCCCCAACCATGTCCCAAGACTCTCACTCCATGTTCCTAAGCACCCTGGAAACTATTAAGGTCCAAGCCAACACTCTCATACTAGGTAACTTCAAATACCCCTCCATCAACTCGGAAAACTGCTCATGCACCAATACACTGGCCCAACGCTTCCTGGAATTCATCAATTTCAATGCCTTGGACCAGCTCATTCTTACCCCCACTAGAGGAAACAACATCCTTGACCCAGTTATTACTAACATGGGCAACCATTGTTCTACACCAATAGTCAATTCCTCCCTGGTTAGATCCGACCACAAACTAATCAACATGGAAATCCACATCTCACCCACACCCCCCGCAAAGGTAACCACCATGAAAAACTTTGACAAAGCTAACTTTGGGCTCCTAAAAACAGAGGTGGCTAACTTCACGGCACCCATGTCAATGAAAAATAGATGCATGACTGCCAAATCATACACCAATGCACTGTATGAACACGTACATAAATGCATGGAACAAGCCATACCCAACAGAACCAAGATGCTCTCCTCCAAAAAAAAGGAAGCTAATCTGGTGGTCCCCTGCCATTAATAAACTCTACAAGAGAAGGAAGAAACTGTTGCAGAAAAAGGTGAAGTTCCAAGACTGGAAAAACTCCCTTATTAGCCTCAACAAAAAGTTGAGCTCCCTCATCAAAACCTCTAAAGCCAGCTATGAAGGCAGAATTGTGGCAAACACTAAAAACACCCACAAAGCCTTCTATAGTCATATCAAGAATCTCCACGGCAATGCCCAGATTTGCTCTGAGTTACTGCACAATGGTACCTCCTATACTGAGCCGACAGATATTGCCAACATACTGGCCGACCAATTCAGTGCCAACTTTACCCCCCAAGGACCAATTACTATACTGGAGGAATGCCAGACACCCAGCATTACTGCAGCACAGGTTAAAGCTGCATTGTCCAAGGCCAAGAATACACCTTCCATGGGACCTGACAATATCCCTGGATGTTTTCTACATGAACTACAAAGGGAACTGGCACCACATCCGTGTGCCCTGTTTAATCACAGCTTCACCTCAGACTTTGTCCCTACCGAATGGTGCACTGCTACAGTCATCCCTCTCCATAAAGGGGGAGCTACTATAGACCCTGGGAGTTATCACCTCATTAGCCTGATGAGTCTGATATGTAAGGCTATGGAGCGCATCATTATGGACCTAATTAACAAGGTGTTAGAAAAATATGTATTCACATATAAGCTGCTAGAAAAATATGTATTCACATATAAGCTGCTAGAAAAATATGTATTCACATATAAGCTGCTAGAAAAATATGTATTCACATATAAGCTGTTAGGGAAACATGTATTCAAACATTCAGACATATATAAGTTGTGTGGTCAGATATATATAAATGAACTTGAACATATATGAAGTGCAAAGATTGAAAAATAGAACAATATGTAATGCATTTAATTCTGTTTTACTAGAATAATAGTAGAAATAAACTTGCATATTATTGTTTGAAGCATAAGCTGCAGTGTGATTAGAAACTTGGCCTTGGCAGTTACCAGCTCGGCTGGCTCATGTCTGTCAGTGGAAGATTATTTTGCAAAGTTAGAAAATAATGAATCTGTGTGCATGTGTATCTTTTCTGCTTCCACCAGAAGAATAGCCTTGTGCACTATCAGAGATAATGTCCAGCTGGTGAACAGAGAGACAAAGAAATGTATTAAAGAGACATTCATCCATTGTATTCGAGCTAATCTAAGAGCCTTGAATTGGCTACATCCTCGGAAGGACATTGTGACTGACCAGGTGCTTCAAGGCTGTAATATTCTCATGGGAAAGTAACTTTTCAAAAATTGTAATATCAGCATTTTTCTTATGAATGGTCATGATGTAAAGACCCTGTCACTGACCACGTCAGTGAGGTGGGCAAAAACTGATTGTAAAACATATAAAATGTCAGGTATTTCCTGAATAAAGCTAGACAAAATTCTGTACAAGTTTGTGTATGGTTTTTTGCCTCCTAATGTACATTAGAGTATATGTATAGTAGATACCTGAGAGACCTGCATTACTGTTTGTTATTGACTGTCATTTTAAAGTGTCAAATGATTTTTACAGTCTGATTTTAACAATTTATTTAACATTTTGGTCCTAATCGTGCCGGAATTCCCTTGGTAAGCTGCAGGTCAGAGCATATAGGTGGCACTGAAACCTGCGCAGAAGAAGGAAAGACCTCCGACTGAATTGTCGTATGTAAAGAGGCTGTCCACTTGTCTGCTCTGTGGCCGAAAAGTGGAAAACTGGATCCTAAAAAGAAGCATAACAGTAAGCGGGAGGCTCGGGTAAGCAGAATTCCCCTCTTTGTCTTTGTTTTAGATCAGGGACCAGGTTACACTGTGCTATTGTTAAGGTTTGTGATAGCAGGGAGAGAGGTAGTCGAAGTATTGTATCTTGAGTCATAGATCAGGGAATAAACAAAGCAAAGTAAAACAGTCATTCTAGACACTACTGTGGATACGGGGAATAAGATACCACGTGGTACAAGAGAAAGGGTTACGTAACAGTTCTTTTTTTTTTTTGAAGAGACATGGGAAATGAATGCACTAAAAGGTCACGTGACCCACCCCTAACAGAAGACGCAAAGTATATGCAATTGCAAAGAGCAGATAATGTGAGACATTTTTCAAAATGGGTCAATAAGTATGAATTTGATGGTAAATTAGATAAAATATCACTAGTAAAACTTTTGAAACAGTTAAAATCTGACGCAGAGGGTCAGGCAAAAAAACAACGACAGTTGGGCATTCCTCAAGCACATAGGTGGATTGAGGAAGTGAACCGAAGGGAACAGAAAAATAAGAATGCAAAAGCATTATTTTTAGACAAAGAGGATAATAATACAGTAGTAGCATCGGCCCCTCCCCCACCACCTCCTCCGATGCCTTACTTAGAATATGAAGCGGAGGGGCTGGACCCCCCCCCACGTTATCCGGAGACAACAGGGGTATTCAGACAACCATTTGTAAGAGAACCTATCGAAACTAGATCCCGAACACGTCAAACACTTATAGATGTTCAACTAAGCGGAAATTCATTAGATGAGAGTGAGGAAATCTGTCCGTTAATTGAAGTACCAAACCCACAGGCAGGACAGGAGGGCCAGGCCTCAACTCTCTTAGTGTATAGACCGTGGACACCGGAAGACATCCGGAAAGCTACAGAGGGAATTCCATCCAAAAGTTAACTTTGAGAAATTTGTACAAGATT
Source organism: Protopterus annectens (assembly GCF_019279795.1). Classification (NCBI taxonomy): domain Eukaryota; kingdom Metazoa; phylum Chordata; order Ceratodontiformes; family Protopteridae; genus Protopterus; species Protopterus annectens. Next base: position 1,238,179,375 of record NC_056726.1, on the reverse strand, counting down.
TACAGGGTATGAGATTGAGTTACCACCTGAATGGGGAAGAAGTAGAAAAGTAATCAGACAAATTTTAGGTCCGGACTGGCACATGATTTGTGGCCTGGAATGCCCGTGACGCAACTCAGGCCACTCCTACATAGTGACGCAGAACTAGATACTAGATTGAAGGGTCTTACAGACCGCATTACTGAAAAATGGAAACCTAGAGCAGATTGGACTTGTATTAACCAATGCGTGCAACAAGATAATGAAACAGTAGACGCATACTATGGTAGATTATTAGAATGTTTCAATAACCATAGTGGTATGACTATTCCTGAAAATCAAAAAATGATAGCTCATATGAACAACAGTTGAAGAATGCATTTTTAAAAGGTTGTATTGCCCTATCAATAGCTTCGTCACGAAGCATATGATAGATCACCGAGCAGTAGGCTCCAAGCCTTGTTAGAGTATGCTAGGCATGCCGAAAAACATTTTAACAGTAAAAGAAAAGAAAACGCAGGTCTTCACAGCTGAAGACGGTGCGGAAGTTTTGTAGTACAAACAGCCAAAAGGGTAAGCGAAATGCTCAGGGTAACAAACGTTCTGACAGAAACTCAGAGTTTTATGAGGACAGGAAAAAAAGAGGTGAGTGCTTCAATTGCGGTAAGAAAGGACATTTGGCAAGGGATTGTAGGAGTAAGGCACCTGTGGAAAAAAAGGATAAAGATGATGAGGATTGACTAGATGGCAGTTATACTGCTCGACAGTCGCTAGGAGAGACTAATGAGCAGGGGAATAATGTAAATACCTTAGAAGAAACAAATGACATGCAACCGGATGTAGAAGTTGGGGAAAGTGAAGTTTTGGACTTGGCACTACTGAGCTTGGAGCTCTATCTAGCAGACACTAAACCGGAAGTTACACTTCTGGTGGAAGGGAGAGAAATCAAATTTTGTGTGATTCAGGAGCATCACGAACTTTGATACACCCTTCAAAGTTACGGAACATTCTGAGTCACCCGATTATATATTAGTGAAAGCAGCAAACGGACAACTGTACAGGGAACCACTTTCCCATGATATAGCAATAACTGACCCTGTCTCGGGTATAACCCAGAGAAGTAAAATAGTACTTTCTGCCAAATGCCCCATGAACTTATTAGGAAGAGATCTCATGCAACTTTTTGGCATAGCAGTAGTCCCTACCATGAAAGGTATGGAGGCACAGAGACAAACTGATGCTTTTGTGGTACGATCGGAGGGTGAGGCCTATTATTGGTACAGCCAGGACCTGGTTACAACCGGTCCAGGGGCAGTGACCAAGGAACTGATGAATGTAGCCACCAGCAAGGTGCTTCCCCTCGATGTTGATCAACAACATTTGTTACATTGTACCCTATATTATTGCAGCACATCAGGGCCTGATAAAGAATATGAACAAAAATTGTTCAGAAATCCCGCAAATAGATTAATACTACGGACCTTATACTGGGACACTGAGGGCAATAGTGTGGTGAGTTGTTCATTACCTCAGGAGTTCTTGGAATTGTACAGATCCAATAAACTACATGTTAGCCTAACCAAAAACAGGAATGTTAGGTGGGTAGACTTGGGTGACAAAGTAACAAGATGGGAAAAACTAACTGACTTAGAGTTATCGGACCTAGGGGTACAGAAACAGAAACTAAATTGGTTAGCATACACGCCCAGCTGTACACTTACAACAGAGTGAAGACAGCTGATTGGCGTTCTTGATAGAAGAAGAAGAAAGAGCTTTGAGTAAGATACCAAATGTTCTTTGGTCAACAGGGAAATCGGATGTAGGGCTTATTCGAACGGCAGGGCCAGTAATTATTACACCAAAATCGGCTTTTAGACCAAGAAAAAGACAATATCCTTTGAGCAAGGATGCGGAACAGGGAATCAAACCTATCATAATGGCATTGCTTAAGATAGGGATACTGGTAGAATCTTTAGATTCACCATGTAATACTCCTCTGTTTCCTGTTAAAAAAGCAAACGGGGAATGGCGGATGGTACAAGATTTACAGGCTGTAAATGATGCGGTAATACCAAGGGCACCTACGGTGCCAGACCCACATACCTTGTTAAATGATTTGAAGCCGCAACAAAAAATTTCACCGTGGTAGACATTAGCAATGCATTTTTTCAATACCTATACACCCTGACAGCCAACATTGGTTTGCATTTACATTTCAGGGCAAAAGGTATCGTACACCCGACTACCACAGGGATATAGTGAAAGTCCAACAATATTCGCACAAGAGATGGCTAGCAACCTGGCGGGATTTTCTCCACCAGGGGGCAGTCAAGTATTACTTTATGTAGTCGACATCTTGCTTGCAGCCCCTACCCAGCAGCAATGTAGGGAAGACACAATAGCATTGTTGAAATTTTTGGCCGAGCAAGGGCATAAAGTGAATAAACATAAATTGCAACTTTGGAAAGAGCAAGTTAAATACCTGGGATATGTGATATCCAAAGAAGGTAGAACATTAGATGAAGATAGGAAAACAGCAATCTTACAAGCACCTAAACCAACTACCAAAAGGAAATGATGTCCTTCTTGGGAGCGACTAATTTTTGTCAAGTTGGATACAATTATGCTTTGGAAACGGCTCCATTGGCTGATTTAATATTTAAAACACCAATGGCAGCACAAGAAACACTGCATTGGACATCGGAAGCAGAAGCAGCTTTTGCAGACTAAAGCAACTGGTAGTTTCATCGTTAGTTTTAGGGCTTCAATTACCATAAGAGATTTTTCCAGACTGTAGATTGTAGGCGGGATATATGACGTCAGTACTGACGCAACAACATGGCAGCAAGCAACGCCCCATAGCTTACTATTCATCACAGTTAGACCCGTGGCACGATCATTGCCACCCTGTGTGCAAGCAGTTGTTGCAGCAGCTATGGCAGTGCAAGCTTCGGCCTCAGTGGTATTGTTTCATCCTCTCACGTTGAGAGTACCTCATGCAGTTGCAATAATTTTACTGCAAGAAAAATAGCATTTTGTCCCCTGCCAGACATCTTTCTTGTATGACCATACTATTGAGTCAACCTCACATGACGATTGAGCGATGCACAACACTAAATCCATCGACATTACTTCCAATTCCTGTAGATGGCACACCACACAGTTGCCTACAGGAAATGGAACAAATAACCACACCCAGAAAAGATCTCACTGATGTGCCTTTAGCGATGCAGAGGTGACATTTTATGTGGACGGGTCCTGTACGAGGACCTACAGGAAAGAACCTAGTGGGTTATGCAGTAGTGACAGATAATGAAATCATAGAAGCACAACCCCTGCAACATAACCTGTCTGCTCAAGCAGCAGAATTGATAGCTTTGACACGTGCTTGCACTCTAGCGAAAGACAAATGTGTTAACATATATACTGACAGCCAGTATGCTTTCTCTACAGTGCATGTCTTTGCACAACAGTGGAAGAACAGAGTGGTGATAACATCTACTGGCAAACCGATTAATCATGCACAATTGATTTTGAACCTGTTAGATTCTATTCAGTTACCCACTAGAATAGCTATTTGTAAATGTGCAGCCCATACCAAACAACAAGACAAAATTTCAAAAGGAATGCTCGGGCTGATGCAGCTGCAAAGCAAGCTGCCTCAGACCTAGAAACTGTGTTTTCAAATGAAGAACTACAACCTTCTGAGACTCTAGATTTAGAAATGTTAAAAACAATGCAGACATTAGCTACAAAAGCAGAAAAGCAAAAGTGGATAAAACGAGGAGCAATCCTTGAAGAGGGACTGTACATCTCCAAAGAGAAAAAGCCAATATTGCCATCTAATTTATTTAGATATGCAGCTTTGTTGAGTCATGGGCAGAGCCATGTCTCAACAGGGGGGATGGTACAGTTAGTTAACAAAACATTCCAAACATACGGATTTGAATTATACACAAAAATTTTGTGCAACATGTCATATTTGTAGCAAACATCATGCACAGGGAGCATTTAAACCAAGCGAGGAGCTTTCCGACACCACCCTATCCGTTCCATACTATTTGTATGGATTTTATAGAACTGAATAAATGTGAAGGGAAAAATACTGTTTAGTGATCATAGATATGTTCTCAAAATGGGTAGAAGCTTTTCCGACCAGGAATCCGGATGCAGCAACAGTAGCAAAGCCTTAGTGAAAGAAATCATTCCTAGATTTGGCATACGGAAAAAATTTATAGTGACAATGGAACACATTTTGTTAATCAGACAATACACCAGCTTGGGAGATTCTTTGGGATTTCTTTGAAAAACCATTGTGCCTATCACCCCCAGTCAGCAGGACTGGTGGAGAGGTACAATGGAATTTTGAAAAACAAGTTGAGAAAATTGATGAGTGAGACTCAAAGACTTGGATTTGCTGTCTGCCTTTAGCACTGCTGAGCATGAGAACTGTTCCAAATGTAAGAGGCTTGACCCCTTTGAGGTAGTATTTGGAAGAGCATATTGTGTGCCACAATGGAAGGCCCTCATGCCTGCAGAGCTGGAGGCCGATAGCTCATTAGCTAGTTATATGAAGAAATTGTTAACAAATAAGACTGTTTTGCAGTTGAACTCTTTTCAGACAAAAGAAACAAAACCAGAGGCCGTGCTGACCCGGGGTCCTGGATCTGGCTGAAAGTCATCAAAAGAAAGAACTGGGCGAGTCCAAAGTGGGAAGGTCCGTACCAGGTACTATTGGCAACACCTACTGCAGTAAAATTGCTGAGAGATCATCTTGGGTTCATTTGACGACTGTAAACCACTCAAAGAGTTTAAGTTGGACAAACATTTTTAACTGACATACCACAGAAACAGGATGGCCAGAGGCAGAGTGAATAAAAATGCAAAACAACCCCAAAGACATTGGTTCACTGGCCTACTGATCATACATTTATTAACCATGTTTGTAGTGACCTTTTGTTGTTATGGTTTTCTTGCATATAACTACAGAAGTGAAATTGATAAAACGTGATGATGAACTGGCTATAGACTGGCACCAAACTTCAACACATACCTGGCTATGAAACGAGTCTATGTAGAGACTATGAACGTTTAATTGCTGGGTTTGTACTGCAATACCCACAGCATATGGAGGACTTTTAATGTCTGCTGTCCCCCTGGGGATAAATGAAACTTGGGAAAACCTATTATTTGACACGGGTACTGTGAGATCACAAGACAAAGTGGCATTATATTTACCCGTTACTCAGAAAGGAATTGTTTGCTTTGTTAAAAATGATACACTCCAGGTTGGTTGGAGTAATTGTAACATAACTGTGTCTTACAAATGTTATATAAAACCTGTAGACCAAGGTACTAGTTGTAGCTCGAACTATGGTTCAGATTTAAGCTTGATGAAAACAACATTGAGAGATGTGCAAAAACTCCTGAAATATATAGACAATTATCTGTTATAGATAAAAAAATGTTTCATTCAGGGTTAACCCGCATCAGTACTAAAGTAGAAAACTGTTATTTTGTTTGTGGGAAAAGGCCTATAAATGGTTACCTGAGAATTGGTCCGCAGTTGTTTTTGGGTTATCTGGTTCCAGCCATAAGACATACTGCAGAATTGCCCTGGGTAAAATACGCAATGTGAGAAATGCAGCTCAGCAAGCCGAGAATACAGTCAAAACCTGCTAATCCAGTGGGTAAGATTGAAGCAAGCTGGAAGGATCATTCGGCTGTGAAGGACAAAGAAAAACTAACCCATATGGACTTGAGTGACAGTGTTATATCCTGGGCTGGAATATTCCCAGCCTACGGAGCAGTCAAATCGATTTGGGAACTGAGGAAATTGTCAAAACTCCTCAAGTAATGAGCAATGCGACTTTTTCCGCTCTTGAACTTGTGACTGATGAAATGAATGCAATGAGAACAGTCGTGCTACAGAACCGAATGGCTCTCGACTTCACCCTAGCGGCGAGAGGTGGTACGTCTTGGCTTATCAAAGAAGAATGCTGTGCGTACATTCCAGACAACCAACATGAAATCGATGATCACCTGGAGGTAATACAGCAGGTGTCAGCAATGGCAGAACCAGGCCCAAACCCACTGTGAACTTTTTCCAGAATCTATTTGGGGGTGGGGTGGTCCTTATGAATATTCTGATTGCAATTTGTGTAGTACTGCTCATAATTGGAGCATGTGTCTGCTGCGGGATACCCTGTGTGAAAAAATTAGTTAAAGACCTAGTTGACATATCAGTAACTGAAACTATGTACCAAGACATGGAATTGAATTTGTTGATACCAAGCGAAAGCCTATCTGAAATATAAAACCAATGACTTACTTAGCTGAAAGTCCTTGAAAGGAAAAAGCTAAGAAATGAAATGATGTTGTTTATGTTTCAAATAGAATGAAATGCATTAACAGGAGGGAGAATGTTAGAAAATATGTATTCACATATAAGCTGCTAGAAAAATATGTATTCACATATAAGCTGCTAGAAAAATATGTATTCACATATAAGCTGCTAGAAAAATATGTATTCACATATAAGCTGTTAGGGAAACATGTATTCAAACATTCAGACATATATAAGTTGTGTGGTCAGATATATATAAATGAACTTGAACATATATGAAGTGCAAAGATTGAAAAATAGAACAATATGTAATGCATTTAATTCTGTTTTACTAGAATAATAGTAGAAATAAACTTGCATATTATTGCTTGAAGCATAAGCTGCAGTGTGATTAGAAACTTGGCCTTGGCAGTTACCAGCTCGGCTGGCTCATGTCTGTCAGTGGAAGATTATTTTGCAAAGTTAGAAAATAATGAATCTGTGTGCATGTGTATCTTTTTCTGCTTCCACCAGAAGAATAGCCTTGTGCGCACTATCAGAGATAATGTCCAGCTGGTGAACAGAGAGACAAAGAAATGTATTAAAGAGACATTCATCCATTGTATTCGAGCTAATCTAAGAGCCTTGAATTGGCTACATCCTCGGAAGGACATTGTGACTGACCAGGTGCTTCGCAAGGCTTAATATTCTCATGGGAAAGTAACTTTTCAAAAATTGTAATATCAGCATTTTTCTTATGAATGGTCATGATGTAAAGACCCTGTCACTGACCACGTCAGTGAGGTGGGCAAAAACTGATTGTAAAACATATAAAATGTCAGGTATTTCCTGAATAAAGCTAGACAAAATTCTGTACAAGTTTGTGTATGGTTTTTTGCCTCCTAATGTACATTAGAGTATATGTATAGTAGATACCTGAGAGACCTGCATTACTGTTTGTTATTGACTGTCATTTTAAAGTGTCAAATGATTTTTACAGTCTGATTTTAACAATTTATTTAACACAAGGATATAGGGAATCTCCAAACTCTAGATCCCATGCAATTTGGTTTTGTGAAAGGTAGATCATGCCTGCTCAACCTGGTTGACTTTTTTGAGTCAGTCACCAGACCTGTGAATGAGGGCAAGGCCTTTCATACAGCCTACCACAATCTGGCCAAGGCCTTTGATACCATTCCCCACTCAGGAATTATTAATAAACTCACTAAACTAGTCATCAACCCCTGTATCACTAGGTGGGTTGCAAATTTGCTCACAGTTAGAATCCACAGTGTGAAAGTAGTGGACTCCAAGTCAGACTGCTGACCAGTCACGAGAGGAGTCCCACAGGGATCGGTCCTGGGTCCTCTCCTGTTTGACATCTACTTCTTAGAAGTCCAGGCCAACATGGAAGGACTCTGGCTGACCAAGTTCACAGACAACTGCAAGCTGGGAGCCATTATTAACTCCTCAAGTGATGTAGACATCTTACAGAAAGGCCTCACTGAGACCAATGACTGGTGTCGAAACTCTGTCCTTAAGCTTAATGCCAAAAAATGCATCGTCATCCCCTTTGGGAAAAACTCAGTTCCCATGAATTACCACATTGATGGTAGTCCAATGAACACTGAAGGTGTTATAAGAGATCTGGGGACACAGGTTGACAGCAACCTCTCCATTGACCACCACATTGCCACTGTGCTCAGAAAGTCCTTCTATGTGGCACATCTCATTACCAAAGGTTTTGCATCCAGGGAGAAAGAGGTCATCATCTCTCTCTGCTATTCCCTCATTAGGTCAGTCATCGAGTATAATGGCCCAAATGGCAGGTACCTCACTAGACACATGCAACAGCTGGAAAGGCCACAAAAATACCTCATGAAGGGGATCCTAGGCCTTAAACACATGTCCTACATTGACAGACTCAAAAACCTCCAGCAATTCTCTGTCTCATATCGTCCACTAAGAGGTGCTCTCTGCCTGACTTACAAACCCATGTTTGACCCATCTCTGTTAGAAATGCTACATCTAAAGAAATCCCAAACCCTCCACACCACATGCTGTAGAGACCTCAACCTCATTACCACAATCAATAGAACTTGCTGGAGGGACAGGTTCATAACCCAGAGACTGCCCATGCTCTGGAATAGACTTCCCATACATGTCAAGCAGAGCACCTCACTGGCCCTCTTCAAGAGAAATCTTGTTGAGTGGATGGGAAATAGAAAGTTCACCCTGGGGATCACTCCAGTGGCTCTACCTGATAGAGGCACTGAGAACTAACGGGGCAGCATGATGCCAGGGCACTTCTATGGGCTAGGCTTGTAAAGGGTCCAGGGCCATTAGCCTAGTACACACCTATGAATCTATGTATATATATATATATATATATATATATATATATATATATATATATATATATATATATACACACACACACACACACACACACACACACATATATATATATATATATATATATATATATATATATATATATATATATATATTTATACACACACATACATACCCATTTGTATATGTACTATTTTTTTGTGCCAGTAACCTTACTACCACTGTTTTGTTAATATATGTTTTTTGCTATGTATATGGGAACAACTGCACTAGTAAATGGAAAACGGACACACACACACACACACACACACGCATATGCGCATGCACATATATATGTGTGAGTGTGTACATATTTTATAAAGACAATGCTTTCAAGTATCAATGGTATGTGACAGACATGCCTGCCAAAGTTTCATAATACAGCCTCAACACCATTAGTGTAGTTGGCACAACATATCTTAGCAAACTTTTCTACGTACGCATAATAGCATGCATGTGCAGTTTGGTAATGTGTTTTATTGATTTCCAGGAGACTCCTGTACTTACAAAATGGCTGACAGCAGCTAGCCACCACCCTCTTAATGCGTACAGCAATGCTGTGTGAAATCATTACTTATGAATAATCAATACAGAAAACAATTATTATGTAGTTACATTAGCAGAGGTAAACATTGATGTGAAAACTTCATATTAGAGTCAATAGTTGATATTATTTTTAATGTTAGCAACCCTTGAGCATCTGTGCCCTTCCTTCCAATAATAGACCATCTCAACTGTTTGCCTTTAAGATTAGTGTAAGAATGGGAAATCCAAGCCCCACACATTAGTAGACACTATGGAATGTATCAGTTGGGGAATGTTCCCTTCAGGCTGTACCAATATTTTTTCAAGGTACATGTCACATACTCAGGGATGAAAATGACAGAATGTTGGGAAATTGTCAAATTGTCTGCAATGATGCACATACATATGCAGGGGTAAACAAATTTGATTTTCTTATTTTATGTTTTTGTTATATCTCCATAACTGAAGAGGAGGGAGAACATAATCAAAGTTAAGCACAAAGGAGATTAACACATCTGACAGAAGGTTCCTGTGAAAAGAAAGTATATTGAAATTATTATTTAGCTAATAAACTCATTCCTGCAGTAACTGTTCTGATGAACTGATGAATTATATGCAAACAAATGTCAATAAGGTAATAGAATAAAAAGTAAATAATTTATACATCAACACCAATAAATCAGTCATAGGTATGCCAATCAGTAAACCATAAAGTCACACAGAAGTAATTCAGATTCAGTTCTCATCAACATTACAAGAATCTCATCCACAAATCATGTAACCATCTAACCCATCTTGCTATAATTGGGCAAAGGAATAGCTAGGGTGGAGTAAGCAGGGTAGCACCATGGATGCAAGGTATCACACAGTGCAATCAGCAGAAGCCAGTTGGTTGGGAGTGCGGTATCTGCATTCAGAAATGGACACTGATACTGCATTTGTTGTCAAACACAAGAAGTTTCAGCACATTGTGTAGTAAGGTTGAGGGAATTACCAGAATGGAGAACAGCACAGGGCACCAGGATCCGTAGACGTGGCTCTGTGGCTGCACATCTGGGTATAGCCATTTAGCATCTGTAATACTAATTAACTGCTTTTGTATGCTTGTTACTAACTGTTAACTTTTGCAATCCATGTACTTTTTATTCTTGATTTTTTTGTTTGTCTTCACTGTCTAAAACTGAAAATGGTCCATTTGAATCAGTATTCTACATTTATTTAATATAAATCAGTCAATCAACCAATCAATATTAGCAAGGTGTCACAGCTGCAAATGTATCACACTAAACCCTTCAAATCTGTAAATGTAAACAGTTATTATCATACATTTACTAAACAATGGAAAAAATATCATAAATTATATCGCATGATCTTCAGAGTAATCTTTTTAGCTAGTCTTTTTTAGGTATTCAACAGTTTCAAGTCTAGATCATGCATACAAGCATAATGTAGACTGAATCTGTCCTAATTATGATACATAAAGAAAGTTTCTTCTTAAAAGTAAATACAGTGGTTAATTCCATCATGTTATACTAAATTCTGTTTTTGTATTCATTCCCAGACATTTTTGTTTACTCACTAAATTTGCATACTTGTAATAACAATAATAACCTAGTTAACGAAAGTTAGAAACTTATACGGTTTTGTATTTATGAACTGTGCAGTTACTTTCAAATCATATAATATCATCAAGTAATTTACCAAAATCTCTTTGAAATGCAATTATTGTGAATTTAAATACTGTACAAAAAAGGCAGTCTGAATTCCACCAATTCTAAAGTAATCTTTTTAAGTAACCTTTCCTAGCTTTTCAATCATTTCAAACTAAAATAATAACAATAATAATAATTGTAAACCTACTTCAATTTGAGCATACAAGTTAATTATCAAGTATATAAAACATTGTCTCTTAAAGTCACTGGCCAATTTCACTGAATGGTTTCTAAACAAATCCAATCAATTTTACCATATTCTATTTAAAGTCCATTCCATATTCACTTTGAAGTACTAAACATAGCATTTTCATATATACATTTATGTCTAGTACTATGAGTAATAACAATATAGGACAGTTAACAAATGTTACCAGCATGAAAGAAACAAAATATATACTAACTTTCAAGTGTTATGAAGTAAATAACATCAAGAGAGAAGAATTATACACTCAATAACTTATCAACTCCTGTTAAATGTGAGCTTCTTCAAACTGTGGTATAATGCTCATATTTCATGCACACATCTATTTTACCTGTATTCAAATAACTAATACTATAAACTTGAAAAAAAGCAGTAAAATACTTTGAACACTGCAGGTATTGGCAAATCAACAAATTCAAAAACATTATTTCAAATAACAATTGTAAACATTTGTGCTGCATTATACAGCTATTTGTTTACCCACTTCTTGAGTTATTGATAAGATGGTCCTTAAATTCACTTACCCTGCAGGCTTAACTCTAAGTAACAAAAAAGAATAATAAATTTAACAGGCATTCAGAGTTTTTAGGGAACACCCAGCCTTTAGATTTGAATTTGATAATGTATTATTCATTTTTTTCATTTCAGTTCACACTTAATTGTCTGTCTCTTTATAAATGTTTCACCTTATACCACTTTTTAAAGAATTCAAGCAACTCCATCTGATGTATCCTGGTATCCTTACCCTGGATATGTGCTCATAAGTAACACGGTATCTTCTCAGCTGAATTTCATTCTTTTCTCAATTCAACATTGATATCTACTGGTCCAGCTATATACTGCAACTCCACAGTCTCTGTATCCTGCTGTTCTACACACACATGATACAGACATTCAGGACAGTCCATATTTTGCCAAATAGCCTTCTCCAGATCATTAAACAGTATTACTGTACCAATTCAGTTTACTTTTAACACTGCCAGCAACTACATTTTATATTTCTATTCTCTCTCTTTTTATACTCTAGAATCAAAAATACATCCTGTGTTGCAGTGCCACTTCTGAATAATCATGCTCTACAAACACTGCTTGACCAGTAATACCCAGTCTGTGCACTGGTAGCCACAATGTCCACAGTACTTGCTCTTTTTCATACCATGGCATAAACAATAGTACAAGCAGGCTATATTTTCCATTCTTCAGCTCTGTCTCCAGCAACTCCAGTCTCTGACTGGAATACTGGCTGACTCAATACTTACTGAATTGCTAGCAAATCCTGTCCACTTCACTATCCTTCTTTTGACAAAGTTCAGAAAATCCAACCTTTCTTCTCACTTCAAAACAGCATATATTCTCTGATTCACCCTTATCATTTTGTCCTTTGTAACAACAGTGGCGGCTGGTGACTTCAAATCACAGGGGGGCTGCAGGAGACAGCTGAATGGGTGAGGTCAAGGGGAAGGGGTGTGGTCAACCAGAAAGGGGAGGAGAGGAGCTGCACAAAAAAAAAAAAAAAAAAACTTTTTATAATCGCTGCCCTGGGTGGCAAACCATCATTATGAAAGTCCAATCAAGACAAAAATAAGTGTAGAAGAATAAAAATATTTCAATGCATTGGCTGCATGACAGCTTACTTAATATCTAGATGGAAACAAAAGGTTGTGAGGCATGAAAAAATAAATTACTTTTTAAATACATTACTGGAATGCCAGTCAAAATCAAGTATAAGAAAAACCAGAAGCACTCAACTCAAACCACTTCTCCTTGCACTGCAGTTCTAATATATAATATATTCAGCTTTATTAAAGTACCAAGTAACATGCTGAAAGTAGAAATCTATGTGATGCCCCACTTGTAAAAATGTTTCTTATCCAAAAAAGACCTGCTGCCTGACAACTTGTTTCATGGGGAAAACATGATAAAAGTAAAAAATGAAAAGCAAACAAGAAACAAGCTCAAGATACATTGCTTAAAGGATTACTGTACAGGTCATGGACCACACATGATTGGCATTCTGTTTAGTTTACGGGTAAAGTCTGTAGAGATGACTGGAAGTCTCCAACAAGTGTAATGAGCTTTTTAAAATAATGGAATCCTGTCCTTTAATACCCAAGGCTTATACATTATCTAGTCAAGTATTCTCTGCATGGCAACAACAGAAAGGCTTTCAATGTTGGCAATTCTTTAACAGTATGCTTATTAAAGCTTACTTGCATCTTACGATCTCAGACAAGCTTACCTTATGGTCATTAAAGCATTGCTACTTAAACACAGAGCAACAGGCACTTTGAGTAATAAGCATAAATCAACAGTACAAAAATATGACAGAAACCAGACCATTCTGCAAAATCAAGGACAGATGAAAAGCCACTGTAGTACTTATGCAGTGTGCCCTCCCCATCCAAGGTAGATACAACTACTCCTTGCCTTGTTTGGACACATCCAGAGTCACTACATGGGGGAGTGGGGTGCAACAAGCATGTCACAATTTGAAATCTCTCTGGCTGACTGTGATGGCCCTGACACATTTGTCATACCTCTCAACCTCAAGAGCAAGAAATCTGGACAAAGCCATACACAGAAGTGGGACAAAGGCCCAAAAATAAGGACAATTTTTAAATATTGCTCTAATAAACTTAGAAAGATAATAGAATAGGTCTTGCATTAGTATGCATTTTCTGAAGGGTATAAAATCTGAAACTCAAATGTCTGTCATTTTCTAACTTCAGTCTTTAGTGATTTGTCACTAATTTGCCAAAAAACACAATTTTATGAAAAATGGACCAAAAATGTGATGCAAAATATAAAATAGACACACAATACAGCTGCTACCTGTCAAAGAAGGGACACTTTAATATTAGTACTGCTATCTTGAGCAGCTGACAAAATAAAAGAATCTACATGCATTTCAAGTAATCTATAACTTTGATTATTACAGTTATTTCTTAATTGTAAACCCTCCATGTTTTCTTCCAAAATTGCTATTTTATGGAGGGATTATTAGGGGAAGAGCAACATTTTGAGCCAAAATTGGGGACAGTTGAGAGGTTGGCTATGCCTAATTCTATAAAGCAATTTATTTGCATGTACCTCTCAACCTGTTAATGCAGTAAATCTGAACAAGGCCAAATATATTGGTGGAACATATAATCAGTACTAAATATTGCTCTTGTATAAATTGAGACAGTTGATAGAACAGCTCTTACTTTAACATGCATTTTTCTGAAGGTTATGAAGTCTGAAACTTATTATTTAGTGACTTAATTCCTAAATGATTTGCCAGAAAACTACAAATTTTATGAAGAACAAACCAAAAATAAGAAGCAAAAATCTATTCATTCTTTGAAAATCTGGACAGTTGGGAGGTAAAGTTCAGCTGGGCCTGTCTGAGTTTGCTGCCCTTCCCCCCTGACAAAATAATGGTTGAATGGAGCCTCTGCAGCCATTCCAATGAACCATTACTTGGCTATTTCACTCCATTTACCATAAACACTAATGTGCATACTGCTTTACTTCTATGATGAGTTGGACTTCATTTGAAAGTTTTATTTTGTATTTTACAGCACAAACACTAAGTCATCTGTTAAACAAAGCAATGCAGTCTCACAATGAAAACATAGCATTAAAACTTCTCTGCCCTTGAAACTCACATTCATTGAAACAGCATTGAAACCCACATTCAAAGAAAATACATTTTGCCAGTGGCAGATAAAGATTAATTTTGGGCTGTTTTCAAATCATAGGCCCCTTGCATATGAAACATACATGTGCTCTTTGATACACCTTCCTCATTGTACTAAAATTATATTCCTTGTACAATACAGTACACTTGTTAGAGGGTGTTTTAAATTTGTTTTGAACATTTTTCCAGTAAGCAATGAAACAAACCATATGCACTCATAACGGCAAAACTGCCCAGTTGAGAACATTTATCATAAAAAAGTGTACTCAGACTTCCACAGTCCACCATTATTAGTAAATATACACAATTCTACAGTCCACCATTATTAGTAAATATGCACAATTCCACACTCCACCATTATTAGTAAATATGCACAATTCTACAGTCCACCATTATCAGTAAATATGCACAATTCTACAGTCCACCTTTATCAGTAAATATGCACAATTCTACAGTCCATTATCAGTAAATATGCACAATCTCTGAAGTAAGTCATCGAAATAATTCCACATTAAAGAAATCTGTAACTAATGAAGCGGTTGCTGCTAGCAATCACCTTTATAGTTCATGGTTTCATCGAAAAATAAAGTGTCTGTTGCCCCTCAGGAATAAATTGCCTATATTACATTAAAAATGATAAGCTAGTAATAATATTGCAAGAGGAAATGGATGGCAAACTGATAACAGACTCATAGTTAGTATCTTCACCAAGGAGAACATTCTCAGTACGGCAGCATCCACCCCTTGTGGGAGTAGAACCCACAGCCTTCTGCATCAAAAGCAAATACACAACCTGTTGTGCTATAGTATTAACTAGGCAAAGCACTAAACTTCTATTCCCCTGCAGCTCTCAGCTCCTTGTAAAATCTACTCAATACTCAACTGCATCTCAACTTCGCAGCTCAAGAAAACTGGAAAAAGCCAAAATGTATTGGGCCCGGGGTCCAAAGCCCAAAAACAGGGACACATTAAACATTGCTTGTATAATCTTGGAAAGTTGCTAGAATAAAATGTTGTGTTGCCACCATACATTTTACTGCCAAGGTCCCTGAGCTAAAAACAGTCAGAGTAACATACCACTCATACATCAGCTGCTTTGTAAAAGAGACGAAGACTGAAACTTAAATGGCTATCATTTAGTGAATTCAGTTCTCACCATAGCTGTCAACCTCTTAGTACAAAACACCTGGACAAACCCAGTAATGAGGGAATACAGCCCTCAAACATATTCAGTGAATTCAGTTCTTGCCATAGCTGTCAACCTTAGCACAAAAACCTGGACGAAGCCAATAATGGGGGAATACAGTCCCAAAAATAGGGACAAATTTAAAATATCCATCTTATAAACTTAGAAAATTGCTAGAAAAAAAGGTCGTGCTACTATGTATTCTGAAGAACATGAAGTTTGAAATTCAAATGCCTGTCAATTTTACTGCTGACAGAACAAAAACAATTTTCAGCAGAGACGCAGGAATTAATACTGCAGACACGTCTTTGTAAAATGGCAGGGCACCAGAGCAAATCCACACAAACACTGGGAGGAGATGCAGACTCCACAGAGAAGCCACCCCAACCAAGAATCAAAACAGAAAACCTATAGCTGTGAGGCAACAATACTACCACTGCACCATCAAATATGCAAGGAATTAAACATTCAGAAACCTGAAGTCTGAAATTCAAATGCCTGTCAATTTTACTGCTGACAGAACAAAAACAATTTTCAGCAGAGACGCAGGGATTAATACTGCAGACACGTCTTTGTAAAATGGCAGGGCACCAGAGCAAATCCACACAAAAACTGGGAGGAGATGCAGACTCCACAGAGAAGCCACCCCAACCAAGAATCAAACCAGAAAACCTATAGCTGTGAGGCAACAATATTACCACTGCACCATCAAATATGCACGGAATTAAACATTCAGAAACCTGAAGTCTGAAATTCAAATGCCTGTCAATTTTACTGCTGACAGAACAAAAACAATTTTCAGCAGAGATGCAGGGATTAATACTGCAGACACGTCTTTGTAAAATGGCAGGGCACCAGAGCAAATCCACACAAACACTGGGAGGAGATGCAGACTCCACAGAGAAGCCACCCCAACCAAGAATCAAACCAGAAAACCTATAGCTGTGAGGCAACAATACTACCACTGCACCATCAAATATGCAAGGAATTCAACATTCAGAAACCTGAAGTCTGAAATTCAAATGCCTGTCAATTTTACTGCTGACAGAACACAAACAATTTTCAGCAGAGACGCAGGGATTAATACTGCAGACACGTCTTTGTAAAATGGCAGGGCACCAGAGCAAATCCACACAAACACTGGGAGGAGATGCAGACTCCACACAGAAGCCACCCCAACCAAGAATCAAAGCAGAAAACCTATAGCTGTGAGGCAACAATACTACCACTGCACCATCAAATATGCAAGAAATTAAACATTCAGAAACCTGAAGTCTGAAATTCAAATGCCTGTCAATTTTACTGCTGACAGAACAAAAACAATTTTCAGCAGAGACGCAGGGATTAATACTGCAGACACGTCTTTGTAAAATGGCAGGGCACCAGAGCAAATCCACACAAACACTGGGAGGAGATGCAGACTCCACAGAAGCCACCCCAACCAAGAATCAAACCAGAAAACCTATAGCTGTGAGGCAATAATACTACCACTGCACCATCAAATATGCAAGGAACTAAACATTCAGAAACCTGAAGTCTGAAATTCAAATGCCTGTCAATTTTACTGCTGACAGAACAAAAACAATTTTCAGCAGAGACGCAGGGATTAATACTGCAGACACGTCTTTGTAAAATGGCAGGGCACCAGAGCAAATCCACACAAACACTGGGAGGAGATGCAGACTCCACAGAAAAGCCACCCCAACCAAGAATCAAACCAGAAAACCTATAGCTGTGAGGCAACAATACGACCACTGCACCATCAAATACACAAGAAATTAAACATTCAGAAACCTGAAGTCTGAAATTCAAATGCCTATCAATTTTACTGCTGACAGAACAAAAACAATTTTCAGCAGAGACGCAGGGATTAATACTGCAGACACGTCTTTGTAAAATGGCAGGGCACCAGAGCAAATCCACACAAACACTGGGAGGAGATGCAGACTCCACACAGAAGCCACCCCAACCAAGAATCAAACCAGAAAACCTATAGCTGTGAGGCAACAATACTACCACTGCACCATCAAATATGCAAGGAATTAAACATTCAGAAACCTGAATTCTGAAATTCAAATGCCTGTCAATTTTATTTAACATTTTTTAATCAGGACAGTCTGACTTGGAACAAAAAAACAATTTTCAGCAGAGGCCCAGGAAGAAATAATGCAGACATGTCTTTGTAACATGGGAGGACACAAAAGCAAACCCACACAAACACAGGGAGAAGATACAGACCCCACAAAGAAAGAACCCCAGCCAAGAATCAAACCCGAGAACCTGCAGCTGTGAGGCAACAATGCTACCAGTGCACCATCAAGTAAAAACAAACCCATAGAAACACAGGGAGAATATAACAGACCTCACAAAGAAGGAACCCCAGCCAAGAATCAAACCTGAGAACCTGCAGCTGTGAGGCAACAATGCTACTACTACACCATCAAATATCAAGCATTGCAACATTTACAAACCACAGATATTATGAGGAACAGATCAGATCGAATATGAGGCAAAAATCTGCAATTTTTTTACAAATGGTGGTGGGTAGGGAACTCAAGTCTTTAACACCTGCATACAGGGTACAGGGTTCAAGCCTGAGGTATTCCCTACCACACCACCATGAGCACCTGGGGCATTCACACACATACACACACACACACACACACACCTTAAAGTCGATCCAGTATTTACAAAGCACCATAATATATCCATAAAGTCAATCCAGTAAAACGCACCATAATATATCCAGCTAACACACACCATAAAGTCAATTTACATAGTAAAAAGCACCATAATATATCCAGCTAACACACACACACCATAAAGTCAATCCAGTATAAACATTGTAAAATAAAATTAAAAAGCACCATACACTTACCTGTCTGTTCTCCATAATACATCCAGCTAACGTACATCCTGCCCGCGCAATACTCACAAAGACCCGCGAGATCCCAAGCAAAGCTCTTTCCCGACGATGAGACTGTCCTGACTGCTGCTGTTGCAGTCCGGACCCGACACATAATCCCAGTGAGTCTGTGCACTTTAAAGTGCACAGACGTCTCCTTGTGTCCCCCTATGGGGACTGCCGGACTGCCTGGAGCATGCGCATAGACCGACAGTAGTCGGGACTACTGCGCATGTGCGAAGTCCGTGAAATTTCAAAAATCTTTTCTATTTTGAGGGGGTTGCAGTCCGGCAGCCTGATGCCACGAGCCGCCCCTGTGTAACAATGAAATTCTGTTCCATTTGCTGAGACTGCTTAACCATTGTAAGCTGCTATAGGTCAGCTTCTAAATGAAGTGTCTTTGTCAACACATATGATGAAGGTTGTAGGTTCACAGGCTAGTACTAGGCTAACTGCTCTTGCGAGCCATTTTAAGCCTAGCCAGTTATCCCCTGTGAGATTTAAAGCCTGCACCTTGTGTTTGTAAGGCAAACACCTTAACCATTAGGCCACCCTCCCAACCCTCATTCATTTCCCCTTGGGGCTGTATGCTTGGACAATACAAGTAATGAAGGGTATGGGTTCAACTCCCATAAGGGTTGCATGTTTTTGACTGTTGCTGCTGTAGCTCAGCATATAAATGAACTGTTTTTGAAAGTACATGTCATGAAGGTTGTGGGTTCAACTCCCATAAGGGTTGCATGTTTTGTGCCAGTATGGTGTAGTGTTTGAACACTTAAATCTAAAGTGCAGGTGCATGAGGTGAAACCTGCAGGCCCAAACAGTTCTTTCTAAGTCTGACAGTTATTGCAGAGGACTAAGCCTATGACTTACTAATGAGCTGAGCTGTTTTCTGTGCTACAGGGTTTGATTCCTCCAGCCTCCATTTGCCTACTGTGTGACTGTGAGTAAGCCATGTAAGCTGACAGTCCTTTATGGTAATTGGGAAATCTGGCTAGGTTCCTCAGTGGTTTCCTGGACCACATGCCTAGTAATTACCTTTGAACTTATGAGTGATGGCTTGATCCCAGAGGGAATTAAAATATAAGAACACATGGGCTTTCTGAACTGGACAAGAAGCACTTTCTTGCTAACAAAATCTAAGGTTCTGTGTTAATACCATGTAAAACAGTACACATGACATTCTTGTTTCATTGTTTGCCCATAGCTAGAAAAAATGTATAAATGAGCTCCATAGAGCAGAAAACAACATGTGCATTCAACACTAGGCAGTAAGAAAGTAAGTTAAAAATGAATCATCATTATCATTAATATCACCAATCCCCCATTTCCAGTTTTTATATAATATCAGGGTGTCACATGTGCTGTTACACTTCTCACTATTCAGAGCCACTGAATGCTGTTGGAATTTCATTTACAAAATGTTGAATCTAGGCTACCCTTGCCAATAAATAATATTCTGTGCATTCACAGGCAGTTGTATAGTGCATAAAATCCCTAAGACACTGACATCAGTCAGAAATCCATGTTAAACATATGTAATAACACTGACGTTAAGTATACTGAGACCTAGAAATACATATACGTGCTACTTAACATGACCCTTAGAACTGTTACTCCTCCTGTAAGAAAGATGTCTGCATAACTCTGTTGCAATATATATTATGCAAACAACTAAAGGGATCCAGAAATGTGTCTCTTACAGATAAAGCTTTACACATCACTTAAGAAAATCTTACCAGAAAATTAGTATTTAAGATGTGCTCAGTAACCATATGTCCTAATCTTCCTTTTTGCACTCAAATGCATGCATGCACTCACACTCAAGCATGTGCAAACACACACACACACAAACACACACACACACACACACACACACACACACACACACACACACACACACACACACACACACACACACACACACACAGACCTTATGTGATTGCATAGAATATACACGAGAAAAGGGAGATGAAAATTTGGCTTGTTAAGAAGGATCAAAGTTTTCAGTGCTGTGCTCTCACCCTGTGCTATTTGCTGCATTTTTTAAATGAATTTATCCTTTGTTGAACAGGTTTACCACACTAGGCTTGTGGCCTCATTAAGGCGAGACATGAAGCAGTATTTATACTATTAGGGGAAATTTAGCCAGAGCATAGAATAATTTCAGTTGCTCTTTTCATTGTGTGTTGTGGGATATTTTACATCCACCTGAGTACACCAACTCAAGAAAATGGGGCACACTCAAGAGTGCTGTGTCCCGTAATGCTGCACTGCAGTGTTAGCAGTCCAGTACCTGGAGTGGGAATAGAACCAACAGCCTTCTGAGCTTCCAGTACTAAAGGTGAATGTGCTACCTGTCACACCACTGACATTGCAACTTCTGCCATTTTGCTGACTATCTACAGACTCTTAAAACATGGAAATAAAAATGTTTTTTGGGCTGTCAACAAACACTGCCATAATAATTTAATTTTATGATTTTTTTAATAGAGCCATATTCACGTTTGCATCTTAAAAGAACCAGTGATATTAGGTGCTGGAGTATCCAGGGGCCTTTAGACAGCTTCAGTTTGTTTTTATAGAGATTGGAGAAGGTATTAAGTAGGGGAAGCTACCTCTAGTAGTAGACCCGTAACGAGTGGTGTACCCCAAGGATTGGTCTTGGGGCCTCTACTGTTTGGGATATACTTTTCAGAGGTGCAAGCCAAAACCAGTGGTCTGTGGCTGACCAAGTTTGCAGATGACTGCAGGTTGGGTGCTGTCTTAAATTCCCCTAGTGATGTGAACATCCTCCAAGTGGGCCTTACCCAAATTAATGACTGGTGCCAGAAGAATGGCCTCAAACTAAATGCCAAGAAATGCATCATTATCCCCTTGGGGAAAAATGTCATCCCCACTAATTATTATTTTAATAACAATGTACTAAGCATGCACTCAGTTGTGAGGGACCCGGGCACCCAAGTTGATAGCAACCTGACTTTTGACCACCACATTGCCTCCGTTGTACGGAAGGCTTTCTACATGGCCCACCTCATAAATAAGGATATTTCATCCAGGAACAAGGAGGTCATAACATCCCTGTCCTCCTCCCTTATCAGACCCATTATCAAGTACAATGCCCCCTTCAGCATGTATCTTGCCAAGTACATGCAGCAGTTGGAGAGACAACAGAGGTTCCTGACCAGGAAAATCCAGGGTCTCAAACATCTATCCTATACAGATATACTAAAAGCCCTGTCCCTCTACTCAGTCTCATACAGACTGCTCAGAGGTGACCTGTGTCTGCCATGCAAGGCTATTTCAGACCCATCCTTGACAGAGTTGCTGCATATCCGTAAGACAAGCTGCACTCACAAAACCTGCATGCAAGGCCTTAACCTGGTCTGTGACATTAATAGAACTTGTTGGTGGGATAGATTTGTGTCTCAAAGACTCCCCCATCTGTGGAATAGACTCCCTCTCCATGCCAAACAGAGCACCTCTCTAGCCGTCTTTAAGAGGAACCTGGACAACTGGATGGGAAACAGACAATATAACCCTAGGATCTCACCTGTGTCCCTGCTGGATAGGGAAAACAGGTGCTGACATTGAGGGAACATGGGCAAAATTCTTGGCTAGGCTTATAAGGGCCTCCAGGCCAATAGCCTAGTATCATCCTATGAACTTATGAACCTATTAGTGATTATAAAGCACCTCTTTTCAGCCACAATACTGTACTCACTCCATCACATCAAAGAGACCTCCTCCATCACTGCAGCCAGGAATAGGGGGAGTACTGAATAAGATTCAAAACATCTTTTATTGTAGTCAAGGTTTCATTAGCTATTAGGTGTCCCTTTTAGCCACAAAACCTCTCTGTCACATTAAGTAGGCCTTTTCCATATGTGCAGTCAGGAATAGTGGGATCAACAAAGTGTAACTGCCAAGACAGATACAGATCTGTATATCCATTAGGTAGGCCTGAACCTGGAGCCATCATTAAGCACACTGAAAGAGTATGTTCTGATGTATATACAGTTGACTTTTGAGTATTGACAGAAGTAGTAGGCAAAATCAGGGTCACTGCTATCTGTGTACATAAATCAGATGGGCTGCAGCATTTAGATATTAAAGTCATCATCACCAAACCAGCTTCTAAGATTGGAGCCCTTGGGTCTTCAGTGGCAGATGTCTATGGAAGGTAGATAGAAACAGAAATTTAAATATATTTCCTTCTACAACAAAATACTCTGTTGAGTGCTTGGCTCAATCTGTCAATCAGCAACAGAAGAATCCATATTAGAATGCTCATTCTGGTAAAATGTAGAGGGAAGACCGCACCAGTACTTACACTGGCTACTGTTTACTTTAAGACACTCTGGGATGCGCAGTAGCAAGTGCCACCCCGGTGTGACATCTGTTACCATTAATTGATGTCCCCCTTTAACAACATTTTTAATTTACATGTTGAGCACTTGAAAATATAACAAAATGAAGTGTTTTCCCTCACTATATTATACGACCATTTGCATGATAATTCTAAAAGGTCATCAGTAAAAGCGAAACTGTAACTTTATGGATGTCACACCATGGTGCAGTATTTATATCTTATCATTTATTAAATGTAAAATGCCACCCTTCTGGTCCCCTAACACTGGCGGTTTGGAGAGAAAGTGTGGTGGATTGCACTTATTATATAGGATTGTAACTGGGTCTGGAGAGGTAAGTCTTGGCATGCATGTTGTAACACATAATGGAGGGACACAATCAGAGATGCAATCCTAATTCTTTGTAGTGCTTGGAGCTTTATTTGCTCCATGTACTATTGGTTACAGAAAAATAATCACAAAGTGTTTTACTGGCCTTTTAAACCAGCAAAGCCCTTAACTAGCACCGGCTGTACTTGGGGTCTAGTGCAAGACACAATATTAATCCTCTCAGAAAGGTGCTTAACAATTGTTAAGTACTTTTTAAAACATCATTAATATCGGGTCTCCTTCTACAGAAGCACTCAACTAGGTTGCCTTTTTCTCAATATTGGACTGTAATCACGCACTCCATACATTAAAAATAAATAATAGCAGAGTTATAGACTTATCTTACTTCAGAAAATGCTTGCTAATTCCCATTCTCTTTTTCTGTCAACTTCTCGGGTTAATAGTTTTAATATTTTTCAAAATGTCCCTGGTTTTGGAGTTATCAGTGTCACATAATACTCTTTGTTTTACCATCAAAGTTCTTCAACACCAATTTAATATCCACTGTGTTTACTAAGCAAGGCATGTGCTATAGGTGTGTGACAGAACTGAAGTAAGTAAACCCTGAAAATGAAATATTTCCTGTAGGACTATAACATTAGTGCATTTATATGTTGAAAACAAGGAGTGTAAACAACAGCATGTCATTTCTAAAGCTAGTCTAGTTAAGTTAGCAGCCAGTCAAAAATAAGAGAACCTGCATTAACTCAGCACTGCCCCTTCCCTGTCCATATCTGGACAGACTTCAACAATGTGCATTGATGTAAACAATCGACTCTTCTTCCTGTGGTTATTCTGCTCATAGAGGGAAAATTGTCCCCATGCATGAAGCTGACTGTGACCATAGTATCAGATCTACTTGTAGTTCCTGACTGAATTCATTTAGATTAAAGGTCTGTAGTGCCTGTTTACCACTGGTGGAGTGATTGCTGGTATTCCTTTGATGGACCAAGGGCTTTAGTTGCATAGGTCCCTTCCACGGTCCTACTGTTGACTGCATATTCTTTAACTGTGACGGTATGCCTGCTTTCATATTATCATCTTGCACAACTGTACAGCTAGCCTTATAATTGACAAGTCTTTCCACAACCTACAACAGCCTTGGAGTTTGTATATACTAGAAGTAGGGGGTGATGCAGCCCCCACCCCCACATTAGAAGGTACAGGGGCTTGGCCCTAAACAAAATCACCTTTTAATGTGTATTTTTATTTGCAAAACTCATTCACTTTCAAGTGTTGAGACATTTGTGATCACAGTTATGAGTGTTGATCATAAAAGGGTCATACTATAGTTCATAAGTTCATAGGTTAATGACCACTAGGGCCTCTATAAGCCTAGCCATGCATCCAACCCAATTTTGTCCCAGAGTACTTTGGGTATCTATTAGTAGTGGGGTATGTTAGTTTAGGTTCATAGGTTGTTACTAATCATGGAGCCAGACTCACACTGTCACTGTCATGGACCTTTGCTCTGTGTTTCACTGTATGCAGTCAGAATTAGTACTGAATGCTGCAGATGTTGCAATTAGTGTCATTATACATCTGTGCCACAGTGTTTTTGTAGTACAAGGAGGCTGCATGAAACAGCTGACTGATGCTGTTAAAGGTATGAATTCTATGCAGTTCTGATCATCAGGTAAGTAAGCCCCAGTGTGGAGCAGTGAAGCAGCTCCACCATATTTTAACAGAGGCTGTGTAACCTTCTTTTTTGCATATATATTTAAAAAATAAGTAGATTAAAAAAAATATGAAAATAGAATCATTTATTTGAACAACACGACACATGGTATTGTAGAAACTTGTAAATGTTAATCAATTCAGTGCAGTTCATGTCTTCACCCTTATATAACTAATCATTGTATTTAAATTTTGTATGACAGCCCACACAAAGCCACATTTTTAGGTACTAGAAAACGATTAAATCTCAGACTGGTGAATTATTGCAGTGGAGCTTGTAGAGTGACTAGGTCTTACTTATCAATTCACTACACCAACTAAACGTATACAAAAGTAAAAAGGAAAGTCCACAGTGTTGTGCTTTTAAACATGGTGGGTTTTGAGTTTATACTTCATAGGTATATACTGGGCTAATGACCAACAGTGCCTTTATAAGCCTAGCCGTGTCTGGGTTATCTACCAAGAGAATATTATAGCACGTGTACTGAACCCATCAACATTTGGGTCAATACTACTTCACAGAAAGCAGCCTAGGACTAGTTCTATTCTTTGCTTCTTGTGACAGCAGGAGCAAACCATCACTGATTCCTAGTTGCCTGCTGCTATGTTGACACCAACACTGTCTCCACCACTAGACAGATATCACCTCCAGTAATCAACTCCGAACCTCATAAGCACTACTCCCCCTTCAGCCCACATAAGTAAGGACCGGGAACCATGGATTTGTACTTTCCGACTGCCTCTGTAGCCATCTTGGTTAAAATGGAATCCTGTGACAATGTAGCAATTGTCTCATGTTTACTGACAACCACCTATTACTTAAATAAACTGACATACTACATGAGAGATTTAGTTATACAATATTATTAGACGCAAAGCTTTCACATAAGGCCACTACAAACAGGTTGTCAGTTACATACAGCACTACACTATACCTATCACACACAATGCTGATGAATCACAAAGACCTACATATGCTGAGGCTCTTAAAGGTCACTTACCTAAACCATAAAGGGCTCCTAAATCTAACCTAAGAAACAAGTACCCTCAGCCACCTCATAAACGTGTAACTCAGGCAGCACCCACCATGCAACATGCATCTAAGACTCAGTGTCTCAATTCAAAAGCCCATAAAGCACACCTTCACAGTGATAAGTGGCTCCACAGTGAGACACACTGATGCACCACTCATCATACTGAGTAAGCAGACGGTCATGGTTAGTGGCCTATCGGGTGCCAGGATTTGCCACATCATGCATGCACTCAAGTCCTTGTACCACAAGTACACACATGACACAGCTATACTACACATAGGAGTAAACAACTTGAGAAATACCTTCCTGGGCTACATGAAGAGAGACATGCTGGAACTCTCAGAATATGTGACCAAGGCAAGTATGAAGCACATCTTACTTATGTCACAATATGATCAAAACATTATGGACTTCAATAATTGGCTTAGCTTCTGGTGTGATGGGGGGGGGGTAATACATATTAGTCTGCAAGAAGATGGTAGACGGTTCTACCTACTTTGCCATGGATGTCCTACACCTATCACCCCATATAGTGCCTTTTTACGCAATGTCAGTCTTCGAATGTTTCCAGCATAACAAAACAGAATCTGAATAAAATAAATGTATTACTGCTCAATGCTAGGAGTTTCAGCAAAAAACGTCAGTCCATACAGGCACCGCTTAACCTGGAGTGCATTGATATATGCATCATAAAGGAGACTTGGTTCAAGACTATCGAGGCCATCAGAGCAGAGTTTCAACACCTACCATTCGTTCAGGTCCACTGCACTAGATGAAGACAATAAAGGCAGTGATGTCATAAAACAAAATCTCACCTCTAGGCTTATAAGACAGGATGTAGACCTTAAAAACTTCACTTCCAATGTATCTTTAAGAAAACCCGTTATCACATTCATAGCAAACTATTGGACCTCCTCTATACCCGCTTGACCCATACCTCCTGCCTGTCTAGTATGGAGTCCCTATGCATTAGGCCAATAATTCTAGGGGACCTAAACTACACATCCACCAACTTAGAGACTTATATGTCCCATGACATCTATGCTTTCTGGTCTTCATAAATACAATTTTGCACCCCAACTAGGAAAGACAAAAATCCTGGACTTGGTCCTCACTAATATTGGGAGCTCTGTTTCACACAAGCTATAATTTATTCCCTAGTCAAATTGGACCATAGATCAGTCACATTCATCATAAGACTGAAGCTAGAAGCATCTTCATATATGTCAGTACTCATAGATTATGAAAAGGCTAATCTATTAAAATTGAGTTATGACCTGGCTAAATTCAACATCTCTCTCCAATTTGATGACATCACTGCATATGAGGAATCATTTACCACCAGATTTTATGTAAGTGTGAATAGCTGCATAAGTGCATCTGTCCCCCTCTGAAGTAAATACAATGCAAACTTTAAAAATAAATCCCTGTGGTGGAACTCACTTATAGGCTGGCTCTACAATAAAAAAAAATTAATTGCACACAATAATAAATACAATTCTCAAGATGTCAAAAATGCTCTCGCTAAACTTAACAATGAACTCTGCTCCCTGCTAATAGTAAACAATATCACGTGCCATACTTAAACCCCGAGGACATAGCCAGTCTTATAGCAGATAAATATAGCTCTAACTTCACCCCTCCTTCTCCCCCTACATTCCAAGATCATGTACTCATATCTACCCCCTCCTTCCAATTTCTCAAAAACAAGTCCTCAAAGCACTTTCCAAATTCAAGAACACTGCTTCTTTGGAGCCGGATAACATTCAAAGCTACCTACTCTACAGACTGAAAGAGGATCTGTCAAACTCCATAAAGATACTCTCCAATATCAGCCTCCAAATAGGCTTTATGCCAGATGAATGAAGGACAACAACAGTCATCCCCTACACAAAAGTGGGGCATCAACAGACCTGGGTAATTATAGATCCATAAGCCTGACCAGCATCATCTGTAAGGCTATGGAAAGGATCATTATGGAATTAATAGCAAAAAAGGACATAACCAGCCTCATATGTAAGGTTATGGATAGGATCATTATGGAAATAATAACTAAAGACATAAATAACCTACAAATTCTTGACCCAAACCATTCATTTTTGTTGATGGCGGATCTGCCTGCTTAACATGGTCAACCTCTTTGAAAAGGTTATTGTAGCAATGGACGAGAGAAACTTTGTACATATCACATAGCTAGACCTTGCAAAGGAATTCAACACCATCATACAGTCAGCTATTGTTGATAAACTCTTCCAGCTAAATGTTAATTCCTATGTAACTCATTGGGCAGCAAATTAGCTCAAAAACAGAAATAAGGAAATTAGGACAGGCTGCTCTACCTGCTCTAAAAGACCTGTCACTAGAGGCATACCCCAGAGTTCAGCCTCTGGGCCACTCTTCTTTGGCATTTACTTCTCAGTGGTCAAAGCAAATGTTAAAGTTTATAGCTGACCAATTTGCATGTGACTGTAGACTTGGTGCCGTCACAAACTCTCCAATAACTGTTCCCAATAACTATATCGAAACCATCAGGCTTTCTGACTGTAAATCTGTACCATCTTCTAGACAGATGATCATGATAAAAGCACCACTCTCTCTTGGTTCGGCTGTAAAGTGGCACTACCCTGGTCTGTAGTAGCACAGATTCTACAGGAGTACTAAGTCCTGAACTTAAGAAATTTATGACTATAACAGCAATCAAGTAGCTGTGGGAGATATCACAGAAAAGTAGGAAAGTAATGCTTCTAAGTCCTACCCATGTGGCTGCTGTAAAAAAGATTATATTCAATATTTTGATATATTTTGTACCATGTATGTTCAAATTTTTTCATATAACCTTGTTCACCTATAACAATTGTAAATTACCTTCCGTTATTTTATTATCTTGCTTGACATTTAATAACTGATCATGTTTATTTTCTGTTTTGTTTCTTGTACTCTTGGAGCTTTTCTCCTCGGGCCTCCGCTGAAAAGGGTCAATCTAACCCGGTTAAAAAATGTCAATAAATAATAAATAAATTATGCCAGTTATACTCCCATCATAAAATACTACCCCTGGTAAATCCTGTAGCAGTGACATGAATGTGTTAGGTTTGTCAGCCCTAACCATTCATAATGGACATCAGAAACCTTCATGTTACTTTTGCACCCACGGTGATAATTTGGGGGGGCAGTTGCCATCACATCAGTGAAGTATCTAGCTGCAACGTCGTGATTGCTAGTGTGCTGGCCATACAAACAGGTAGCTGGTTTACCTTGTGGCTGTCCTGATACAGACAGGGGGCATAAGAATCTCCAAATTACCAAATAAAAATAGAAAATGCACAGTTATAAATTTAATAAAGACATAAAAAGCAAGCTTTCACATATAAAATGCTTCTTCAGGTATAAAATAAGTTCCAGTCATAGAAGTAGTTAAGTAACAGTTAATTAATCAATCAATCATATATTCAGTGATGTAATCCATGTAACTTCAGCACTGGTTTTAAAGAGCAAGACGTATTTAAGTCTGGCTTATTTAATGCATGCAGTCTTAATATCTATTTATATTCACAGTACTCAGTTACATTGGACTATATCATGTCTCCACACAGTAATATTAACAATCTGCAATATGCTAAATTTAAACATATGAGTAGCTCCCATCTCTGAAGCATCTTTAGCCAGAGCATTATTTATTTATTTATTTATTGCATTTGTTAACCGAGAAAGTCCACTGGGCCTATAAAGAGCCCATTTTCAGTGGAGTGCCGGGGAGAAAAGCTCCGCATTAATTACATACAAAAGTAAAATAATAATACATAGAACAGAATGATATGAGCGGAACATTCACATTTAAAGAGAAATAAATAGCAAAAACAGTGATAATGTTTACAATTAGGTATAAATGTGGCAGTAAAAGATGACAAGAATTTAAATAACACATGAGATTAAATATATCTATAGAATTCTTAGCAGAGTGGGTTGACTTACAGGGTAGAAAGGAGGTAACAGCAGGGCTATAGGAAGAAAGAATCAATTTAATGAGACAGCAAGAGGTCATTATGATAGAGAGAAGGAGAGGAGATGTTTGTAATTGAATAGTTAAAGTTGAGACTCCCGAGAGAGAAGTCAGCAGTTGGGGTTATATGTTGGGGTACAGGAGCATAGCCAGTGGGAGGAGAGATGTAATTTGAGGGATTTTTTTAAAGGAGCCAAGGTTGCTAATAGTCCTGAGTGAAGGAGGGAGATTATTCCATAACTTGGAGACAGTATGAGAATACAACAATTGCCCAGCTGAGAGCTTAGGTTTCTCGACAGACAGTAGCATTTTGTTTGCAGACCTGAGGTGGTGATTGGGATGGTACATAGTATAGAGGAGAGGGAAGTGGACATTTAAGGTTGATATATTATCTTGTAGGCTGTAGTTAGTTGTAGACAAGTGGGATGGTGAGGGGATTCTAGCCAGTTTAGTTGATGCAGAGAGGAGCAGTGGTGGCTAGAAAAGTTAGCATTTGTAACAAATTTTGTGACTTTGTTGTAGCAAGAGTCAAGTTTAGTTTCTAAGGAGGACTGTAGATTGGTGAGGATGAGGGCACCATATAGCAAAGTTGGAAGCAGGGAGGATGATGCCAGGGCCTTTTTAGCGGAGAGGCTAAGAAAATAGTTGTGCCTATAAAGGGCACTATAAAGGGCACCTAGCCTCTGATGTTTTTTTTGATGTTATTGTAGATGTGAAGGTCAAAAGTTAATTTGTCATCAGTAATGACTTCTAGCAATTTGGTACTAGGGACAACTTCGATGATAGTGTTGTTCGGGGAGTGAACAGTGAGTAGCAGTGACTTGTCAACAGGGGTAGATTTTGTAGGGGTGAACATTAAGAGTTTTGCTTTATTGGGGTTAAGGATGACATGGTTCAGAGACATCCAGGTTTCGGTGGAGGTAAATGCTTCTTAGGTGAGTTGATGTAATACAGTGGCAGGTTTTAAAGAGCAGATGATGGTTGAGTCATCAGCATATTCGATGACAGTGCAGTGGGTCAGAGTGGTATGAAAGTTATTGACAAATATACTGAATAGGAGGGTCCCAAAATTGAACCTTGGAGATTGCCTGTATTTGTATTGATGAAAGGGAAGGAGACTGTTGCCATATGGTAGATTGCTGTGTATTGCTGAGATAGTAAACCATTGTAGGGTAGGGGGAGATAGGCCCAGGTCAGAAAGTTTAGTGAGCAGTAGGGAGTGGAAAATAGTGTCAAATGTCTTTAACAAATCAAGAAAGAGGGCAGATACAAAGGAGCCAGCATCTTGAGCTCTATTTATTGTGCCTAAAAAGGAAATGAGGGCAGTGTTGGTACTATGTCCAGACCTAAAGCCATGCTGAGTGGGGGGAATGAGTTGGTGTTTTACCAGATGACTTAGGAGATGGGTATAAATGGACTTCTCTAGTAATTTAGAGATGGGGGAAAGAATGGTGATAGGACAGAAGTTTGAGATGTCGGGGTTGCAGCCACCTTTATGAAGAGGGAGGACAAATGCTTTTTTACAAGTATCAGGTAAGCATGACTCCTGAATGGACTTATTGAGGAGAATGCTGATGGGGTAGGCAATGGAGGAGGCTGCAAGTAATAAGTATTCTGCAGGTACGGTACCTGGGGCATTAGTACATGGTTTTAGTTTATGAAGAAGTTTTTGGATGGTAGATGTGGGAATGGGTGATAGTGAGAAAATAGGTAGATGATTTGAAGGGGTATGTTCTGATGGTGTTACTTGTGGGTCTGGGTTGATGGGTGGGAAAGTGGTCTTAAGTTTGACGAGGGTGTCAATGAAGTATGTATTAAAGAGTGAGGCTAGCTCTGAGGGAGGTTTTTCTGGGTTTGGGCATGGAATATTGTTAGTACCTGGTGGAATAGGGAGTTAATTGCTCTCCAGAATTTCTTGGGGTTTTGTCTATGCTGGTCTTGGATAGCTTGGAAGTATTCTTTTTTATTGTTGACAAAGCGTTTGGCCTGATTCCGAAGTTGTTTGTATTGGATGAGGTTGGAAGCCATTTTATTTTTTGCCAGGCTTTCCAGGCCTTGTCCCTAGAAGACATAACTTGCTTTGTGGATTTTGCAAGCCAGCTAGCATGTTTTGCTTTGATTCTTTTTAGATGGAGTGGGGAAAGACTGTTTAGGATCCTGAGAAATGTAGAATTAAAGTATTCCACAGCTTTGTTGAGTGGAAAAGATTTCAGAGGACTCCAGTTAGTGTTCTGCAGGATGTCACTGAAGGTATTTGGGGAGAACTGGGATAAATCTCTGATATGTCAATATTGGTGAAAGTTTTGGTAAAGAGGTGGGCTTATGAATTATAAATGCTGGAGAGTGGTTGATAATACTCTCAGGGAGTGTGCTGAAGGAGGTAATTTCGTGAGAATCAATAACTAAGATTTAATCCAAGATTGTGCTTTTGCTGTTTTTGTTGTCTGGTCTGGTGATGTTAGAGATACGTTGAGTGTAAATGTGAAGGTTGATATTAGTGGAGTGGCAAGAATTTTTCTAGAATAGGAGTATTGTTGCCTGGGGGAATGTATATGACTATGATGCAAAGGTTTTTGCAGTTGTTTAGTTTTAGGAAGGTGACAAGCAGCTCTGCAGTGGAAAATAGGGGAATCAGTTTAGAATAGGGAATTACTGCAAAGGTACTTGGAAACAGTAAGGAGATGCTGCCACCTTTTTTATGAAGTCTGTCAGCTCTGAGGCAGGAATAGATAGGAGGCAGAAATTCACAATCTTTGATATATGGTTTTAGCCATGTTTCAGTAATGGCGGTGAAATCAGGATTGCGTTGACTCAACCATGTATGTAGTTGATGTATTTTATTTCGAATGCTTTGGAGATTAACTGTGCTGAATTTTAGGGATTTAATGGAGTTAGGGCAGTTATGATTGGGAGGAGATGGGCCAGGGTTAGGATGTATATCATCACTAGATTGCAGAAAATTGAGGAAGTGCTAGGCAGGGGCTTCTTTTTTAGGTTATGGATGTATTTATGGACTTGGTAGTGAGAAGAGCTGTGTTGTGTGGTGAGAAGGATCAGTTTCTTTTGTAAGATTAAATCAGTTTTATAAAGACTACAACAGATTGCAGAATAGCTGGGGAAGGTGTGAGAGAAGGGTGAAGTAGAAGGAGAGGGTGGAGGAGGTAGATGGGTAGTCTGAATTGATGTTAGTCTTAGAAGGAGAGAGAGGTAGAAAGTACAACTGAGGAGAAAGATGTTGAATATAAGAGGCATAGCTGTGTAGTGTTTAATGAGAGAAGCTTAGGATGAGAGTTGTGCTGTGAGAGTGATGATAGGTTGTATAGGTAGGACTGTGGAAGATTAATCAGAATGTAAGAATTATGGAAATAGAAATGATAGGTCAGTATAGCAGAATGTGAATGTGGGCAGTTGTGGGTATTTGGAGGTGTGTTTAATGGAAGGGTGTGGAGTTGGGAAAGTGAGATGAGGTGGGAGTAAGAAGAGAGGAAGGGATGGACTGTGTGGTGGTAATGAAGATGGCTGTGTATCTGTTAGTTGGTGTGTTGAGTGGGTGGTTGGTGTGTGGAGGAGGAGTTGTGTGATTGGAGGGTGGGTGGAGTGTGAAGGAGGAGCTGTGTGATTGGAGGGTAGGTGGTGCTACTTTAGCTATAAATGTAACTGAGGTTGGGGTGGGTGGAAATTGGGGTAGGGGAAGGGACCAGAGTGACTGAGCACAGTGAGGGCGAACATTGTGGGTTTGCCCATCAGGAAGTGACAGGAGTGCCAAAAAACAATCAGGCAGTTACATCACTGGGATGCCTGTTAGCAGGTACGTTGGTCTGAATTTATCAGAGAGAGCAATTTTAACAAGGGAGAAATACTGCTAAAGGGAAGATTATACTCCCCGAAATGATAAGGGCTGTTGTATAAGTTATAATCGGGAGAAAGGATAGCTTTATTCCTGATAATGATTTAAACTTAGCTAAGCAGTACACATTAAATATAACTTGTGTTATGCTGTCATCTAGTTGCTTAAGAGGGGAACAATGGCTATAATTTCAGCTAAAGGCGCAAAAAATAAAGCAAATGCTACGGGTATGGGGACACCCTCGGGATCTATCTACAAGTGTGCAAGAGCCTACTACTAACAAAAAGTGTACTAACAGAACAACTAAAGCTGCAGGCTATCACCTACACTGAGAGTAATGAGAGGACACGTCTTTGTCGACTGGCAGTGGGTTTTCAGGTAATTATTGCAGGAACCACTGTCCAAACAGTGAATAGGATGAAGGAGAGTTGGGAAAGGCAGCCCGTGAGGAATGAAGTCCATGCAAGCTGTAGAACAGACAGAAGAGAAGAAATGGTAAAACTAAGTAAAGAAAAATACCAGACAACTAGGAGCACAACTGGTTAAGGGACTGGGCAAGGAGCTTAAACAGAGGTAGTGGGATTGTTGGTTAGAAAATAATCCCAGAAGGTTACGCTACTTTACTGGACTGTGTAAAGGAGGGAAAATAGAGCTGGAAGCCTTACAGTAGGCACAAAGGATGCACTACTTAAAAGGACTGTAAAACAGAAGGGCAAAAAAAAAGTTGGAAAGAAGAGTGAGGGTAGGGACTAGAAAAGGTACCTACAGTGCAGTGCAAGCAAAGAAAAAGTGGTGGAGAGAGGTTAAGAGAAGTGCAGGCAGAGGGGAGGTAGAGGCACTAGGCAGTAAGGGAGAGCAAAACTGTACATTTAACATGACAGCAGAGTATCAGAAATAAAACAATAAAACAATAACTGTAAGCTATCTCCAACAGAGAAGTTCACATAACACAAATGTGTCTTATGCTTTGCCCGCACTAGCGGGAAACAGAAAAATAAAAGAACAGCTTCAATAGGCATAACAAGCTATTAACATAGCAGCAGTTAAATGCCCACAACAATATGCCTTTCTGCAGGTTTATACAGTAGAGCAGAAGTTGTACTACAGTAGTTGTGGGAGGTACCATTTATACTAATGAAAAATAGCTCAATATCTACCACGGGTGTATTAGCCACATTACAAATGCTGCTATAAGTTGAAATAAATCAGTAAACAAAAAATACACTTACTGGAAAACACACTATGCGGAGGTCCGAGGGAGACGCCTGGGCAAGGGAAGAAAGGGATTTAAAAATGGCGCCGCGAGTGAAGGCTACTAGATATAGATTCTGGTTGGGTAAAAAGGGGGAGGGCACAGCATATGTTCTGGGGGGTGAATCCAGTTAACTACAGGTGTCAGAATTTACCAGAGAGAGCTATTTTTACAGGGGGGAAATACTGCTAAAGGGAAGAATACACTCCCGAAATGATAAGGGCTGTTGTTGTTTGTCTTTTCGGCTTTTCCCAGTTAGGGGTCGCCACAGCGTAACTCCAGTCCGTTAATGATTGGCAGCAGATTTTTATGGTGCCAAGTTGCCAGCCCGATGCCCAACCTTCAGCGAAGGCACGCCCATTCACACATGTCTTTCGGAGGCCACTCAACCGCGGGGAGGACATGCAGACTCCACACAGAAGGGACTTCAGCCAAGAATCAAGCAGGAGAACCTCTTGCTGGGAGGCAACAATGCTACCGCTGTACCGCCGCAGCTTGTATAAATTATAATTGGGAGAAAGGATAGCTTTATTCCCTTTAATGATTTAAATTTAGGTAAGCAGTACACATTAAATATAACTTGGGTTATGCTGCCATCTAGTGGTGTATGAGGGGAACAATGGTTATAATTTCAGCTAAAGGCACAAAAAATAAAGCAGATGCTATGGGAATGGGGATGCCCTCAGGGTTTATTCGCAAGTGTGCAAGCCCCTACTACTACCAAAAAGCTGTAGTAACAGAACAACTAAAGCTACAGGCTATCACCTGCACCGAGAGTAATGAGAGGACACATCTTTGTCGACTGGTCCTGGGTTTTCAGGTAATTATTGCTGGAACCACTGTCCAAACAGTGAATAGGATGAAGTAGAGTTGGGAAGGGCAGCCCGTGCGGTACGAGGTCCATGCAAGTGGCAAGCACACTATGTGGAGGTCCAAGTGAGATGTCTCGGCAAGGGAAGAAAGGGTTTTAAAAAAAATGTCAAAATGCCTGTCTTAATATCATAGAAATGCTGCGATATTCTGTCTTTAAATTGTCTGTTCATCTTTCCAACAGAAAAAGCCTTACATTGTATACATACTGCAACATAGACTATATTTATATACTCACAATTTGCACTATGTTGGAAATTATAAATTTTCTGACTAAACAACCAAATTAAGCAACAACACACAAAGGCTGGAATGAAGGCCCTTCATGTCTGAGCTATATAAATACTGCACATAAGCTGAGATAATAGATAAAGTATGTGGGTAGCTCTCCTGCCCTCTGATGCACATATTTACATTCCCATTAAGCTGTAAGTCATGTATGACAGCCTGAGAAATTGATATAATACAGACTTTGTCAGATCAAGTCAGACCGGTAGGGGTCCACTGTGACAACCTCTTTTATTTGATGTTCAGTTCTGTAATTAATTTACATAATTATCTGAGACATGGGATGGGACTAAAACAATTTATTCCTCATTTATCTCTGTCCTTCCATCCTCTCTTGCAGTGTTTGCATGTCAGGACACCCTTAAATTCACCAGGATTGTGATATTAATTGATAATTAAAGCCCTGCAAATACCAGACACTGTTTTCTTACCAAAGTCCACAAATTACTATCCTTTTTTTTTCAAATGATTTTATTTTCCAAATAATACAATATTTAACAATATAATAATCAATAAACAAGTATTATAAACTTTTATATACACTATGTACAACTGACCTGAATAAAGGAGGAACATTTTAATAAAATATATTAAATTAGTAACAAAAAGTAATAATATTCAATTAATAAAGTATAAAGTTACACATTAATTATTTAGGGTTCATTAATTCTTAATCACGTTTATGGAATTTCAAATATTTACTGTTTTTTTCATTGTTATAACTGGTTGGCAGCTGAATCAATGCTTATTACATTTGTGACTGCTCAGTTCTTGCTGTGAGGTTGCCATTGTCTTATCTATTCAGTTTTTCAAACAGAATGGAAATAACCAGTCTGGAGGATTGATTCTTAAGACTCAAATTATGCCTCAAGACATGGAAGTAGATTTTAACCCAGTATGTCGCATCATACATAGTATTTCACTGTTGTAAAACCATATGTCACTCAGTTTGATGGCCATCCTTTAAATCTAAAGTTTGTGGATTCATCAATACATTTGTTGCACCACAAGTTTTGCATATGTTTAGACCATGCATTGTGTGAAAGGTATAAAACTTTCTAGACCCTACTGTTGAAGCTAATAATTGAGAAGAGCATCACATCCTATATTGTTCTTCGAATTTCTCCTGAGTTAATGGATATAAACTGAGCTGAACACTAGTATTTATATTTAAAAATGAAAGAGAAGATGAGAAACTGAGCTCTGTGCTATTCATGTAGAGGTAGGGCTATCTTACAACTTAATATTAATGTGACCATGAAGGCATATTTTCCCTACCTTCACAGCTAGGCCTTTCACATGTCATCCACTAATTAACTTACTGCATTTCAAGGTTGTCCCTTTCAAAACTAACCCTGAAAGAGGCTATACCTTTGAAAAAGTCCTATATCTAGAAGAAGTTTCTGCTGCTATTCTCAATTTCCCTTGGAGTAGAGCTCATGACTTGGATGGTAGACTGGTGAATTTCTCCAAATACTTGGCCTGCCTCTGAGGTTACTGTGCATCATGGCAGGTTCTGAGATCTGGATCCAGTCATGGGATGTGCAGCTATTTCATTATTACCCTAACTGGGTAAAGACCCTTGGAACTTGACAGCTATAAGTCTGTCTTACAAATGTCAGTAGATGCTATGATCTCCACCAGGTTTGGAAATAGGAGACTCTAGACCTTGTTCCCTTAGCTAATATACCCTTCATAGTCTGAGTTCTTAAAAGCTCTTTTCTAAATATTCTGCAAGTCATCTTTCAAAGACGCATTTGACAAGGCAATCAGGCAATAATCTCTGGAGGTTTTAAAATATATAGGGGAGTTGAATAAGGTTTTATAATAGATTTGAAGGTTCCTATTAGGCATATAGTACAGGAAACCATATAGAGCTTAGTTATTCAGCACAGAGAGTTTATAGGGGGATATACCACAGTACTCAGTAAGAGACATAATAATTACCTCAGGAGTAAATCTGAGGGTCTGTAGTTACAGTCAAGGCAAAACTTGAAGGAAGCCAATATGCTACAGTATTTAACATGGGAAGAGGGCTTTGTTCATTGGTGGAGGATATTTTTTGAGGTGAACAACCTATTCCTCCAAGTAGTCCTGTTAATGTTGTTTGAAAGATTAGACTTTTGGATCAAGTGGTTTTAGTATTATCAGTATTTCTGAGGTGGAGGAAAGCTTTTAGGGCAGGATCTTTCATAACCTGGAAGGTGAGACAGAGATCCCTGCATATATGCCAATACAAAGAAAAGCAAGAGGGACTTTTTTATACTGTCACAGTGGTTAAGGGAACTTAGTCCTAAGATATTTTTAGACTGAAAATTTGGCAATCTTTCTAGTTAGGCAATGAATTTGGAGACATACATTCCAAAGGATATATTGTATTATGTCATTAGCCTAATGAGGGAAAATAGTGGGGAATTATGACATGCTTGGTCAGAGATATATATTTGGTAAGTAACTGGGCAAGGCAGAAGGATTTCTTAACTACAACTGTAATGTTCAAAAGATAATCTGTTATCATTGAAGGTACTTACATCTCTAGTGACTGAGTCATTCTTAAGCAGGGTCTCTTATCTGGCATTCAGTAAAATAGAATTGTTTTCTAAAGACAACTACACTAGATTTCTTTGTCATTAAGATTAAGATCATGGTCAGTACATTAGTGCTGCTTCTGTCAAGCTCCTCTTGGACAGTAAGAGTGCTCATTAAAGAGTGAAATACAGTCATTGCCAAACTTCTTGCATAGGTTCATAGGTGTGTACTAGGCTAATGGCCCTGGAGCCTTTACAAGCTTAGCCCATAGCATTACCTTAGCATCTTGCCACCCAACCTTAGTTCCTAGTGCCTCTGTCGAGCAGAGCCACTGGAGTGATCCCCATGGTGAATTTTCTATTTCCTGTCCACTCATCAAGATTTCTCATGAAGATGGTCAGTGAGGTGCTTTGCTTGACATGTATGGGAAGTCTATTCCATAGCATGGGCAGTCTCTGTGTTATGAACCTGTCCCTCCAGCATGTTCTGTTGATTATAGTAATGAGGTTGAAATCACTGGAGCGTGTGGTGTGAAGGGATTGAGATTTCTTTAGATGTAGCATTTCTAACAGAGCTGGATCAGACATGGCTTTGTATGTCAAGCATAGATTGCCTCTAAGTAGGCAATATCAGACAGAGAATAGTTGGAGTTTTTTTAGTCTGTCCATATAGGACAAGTGTTTAAGGCCTAGGATCCTCTTTGTGAGGTACTTTTGTGGCCTCTCCAGTTGTTGCAGGTGTCTGGTGAGGTGCATGCCAAATGGGGCATTGTACTCAATGATTGGACTAATGAGGGAAGAGAAGAGGGAGCCAATGACCTCTTTCCTCCTGGATGCAAAACCTTTAGTAATGAGATGTGCCACATAGAAGGACTTTCTGACCTCAGTGGCAATATGGTGGTCAGAAGAAAGGTTGCTGTCAACCTTTGTTCTTCTGTGTTCAGTAGACTACCATTGATGTGGTAATTCATGAGAACCTGCTTTTTCCCAAAGGGGATGATGACACATTTTTTTGGCATTGAGCTTAAGGCCATGGTTCTGACAACAGTTTTTGGTCTCAGTGAGGCCTTTCTGTAGGATGTCATCATCACTTGGAGAGTTAATAATAGCTCCCAACTTGCAATCGTCTGTGAACTGGGGCAGCCAGAGACCCTTCCTGTTGGTCTGGACTTCACAGAAGTAGATACCAAACAGGAGAGGACCCAGGACCAATCCCTGTGGGACTCCACTCATGACTGGTCGGCAGTCTGACTTGGAGTCAGCGACTTTCACATTGTGGGCTCTATCTGTGAGCCAGTTTACAACCCACGTAGTGATATAGGGATTGATGCCTAGCTTAGTGAGTTTTCCTATGATTCCTGAGTGGTAAATGGTATTAAAGGACTTGGCCAGATCAAGGTAGGCTGTATAAACCACCTTGCCTTCATCCACAGCTCTGGTGACTGACTCAAAGAAGTTGACCAAGCTGAGCAGGCATGATCTACCCTTCACAAAACCAAACTGTGCAGGATCCAGAGTTTGGAGATTCCCTATATCCTTGTCTATTATATCCATGGTGATGTGTTCCATAGCTTTGCATATCAGACTCACCAGGCTAATGGGGCAATAGTTCCCGGGGTCTGTAGTCCCTCCTCCTTTGTGGAGAGGGATGACTGTAGCAGTGCACCATTCGGTAGGGACAAAGCCTGAGGTGAGGCTGTGATTGAACAGGGCACACAGGTGAGGTGCCAGTTCACTCTGTAGTTCATGTAGAGCACAACCAGGGATATTGTCAGGTCCCATAGAAGTTGTATTCTTGGCCTTGGACAGTGCTGTTTTAACCTGTGCAGAAGTAATACTGGGTGCCTGCAATCTATTGGTGCTGTGATTGGTCCTCGGGGAGGGGGGGTAAAGTTGGCACTGAATCTGTCGGCCAGTATATTGGCAAATATCTGTTGGCTCGGTATAGGAGGTACCACTGTGTAGTAGTCATCTGGGTATTACAGTGGAGATTCCTTACATAACTATAGAAGGCCTTGTGGTTGTCTTTACTATCTGCTACAATTCTGTTTTCATAGCTAACTTTGGAGCATTTGATGAGGGATCTCAATTTTTTGTTGAGGCTGATAAGGGAGTTTTTCCAGTCTTGGGACTTCACCTTATTCTGCATCAGTTTTCTCCTTCGGTAGTAGAGTTTGTTTATGGCAGGGAACCACCAGACTGGCTTCCTTTTTTTGGAGGAGAGCACCTTGGTTCTATTGGGTATGGCGAGATCCATGCATTTGTGTACATGTTTGTAGAGGTCATTGGTGTATGATTTCGCAGTCATGCAACTATTCTCCATTTGCATGGGTGCCGTGAAGTTAGCCACCTCTGTTTTTAGGAGCCCAAAGTTAGCTTTGCAGAAGTTTTTCATGGTGGTTTCCTTTGCGAGGGTGGGGTGGGTGGGAGGGATGTGGATATCCAAGGTGATTAGTTTGTGGTTGGATCTAACCAGTGAGGAGTTGACTATTGGTGTAGAGCAGTGGTCAGCCATGTAAGTAATGACCAGGTCAAGGATATTCCTACCTTGAGTGGGGGTAAGAACGAGCTGGTCCAGGGCATTGGAATTAATGAATTCCAGGAAACGTTGGGCAAGTGTATTGGTACATGAGCAGCTTTCCCAGTTAATGGAGGGGGTAGTTGAAGTCGCCCAGTATGAGGGTGTTAGGTTGGATCCTAATATTCTCCAGGGTGCTTAGGAACTTGGAGTGTGAGTCTTGGGACATAGTTGGGGACATGCAGTAGGCTACAACCTGAATTGCTGTCTTACCCAATGTTAGCTGCACCTGAAGTATCTCAGATACATTATGTTGGGCTATCAGTCTGGAGGTGTGCGCATTCTTTATGAATATGGAAACACCTCACCTTTGGAGCTTCGGTCCAAGTTCTGGGGCTGACAGGTGTGGAATGAGTTGTAGCCTGGTAGTGCAGGGGTGCTTTTTGCTGCCTTGAACCAGGTCTCTGTTACGGCACAAATTTCAAAGTTCTCCACTTTAAGGAGTGCTTCGAGTGAGTGCATTTTGAGATTTAGACTTTGTGTTGAGCAGCATGACCCTTGGATTGCATTTGTTTGTAGCTGTTATGGTGGTAATTTGGTCTTTGGAACACTGCCTAAAAAGACACTATAGGGGTGGCAAGAGCCTTGGCCAGTATCCAGAAGCCCAGGGGAGACAGATGCAGGCCATCTCTGGCAAAGCATCTAGGTTTGTCAATCATGTCATCCCAGGCAGACGGATACTGGATCCCCTTAGAATGACACCAGAAACTTAACCATTTGTTGAAATCAATCATTTTCTGCTTGTACTGTGGTATCCTTCTGGGTGATGGTAGGATGCTTCTCAGGGCTAGGGTCATACCTGCCTTGGCTACATAGTCTGAGAGCTCCTCCATGTCTCTGTTGATGTAGTCCAGGAAGGTACATCTCAGGTCATTCACGCCCACATGTACAATGACAGAGTCATATTTGTACTTGTTGAGGGACCTGAGTCCGTGTGTTATGTGGCGGATCCTGGCACCTGACAGGCAGCTGACTGTTACTTTCTCCTTATTCATCCTGGTGAGTGGGACATCAGTGTGCCTCACTA
This sequence comes from Protopterus annectens, assembly GCF_019279795.1. NCBI lineage: Eukaryota > Metazoa > Chordata > Ceratodontiformes > Protopteridae > Protopterus > Protopterus annectens. Next base: position 1,238,136,622 of record NC_056726.1, on the reverse strand, counting down.
TCGAGTCACCTATGACTAGCGTGTTGGGCATGCTGTTTTGCCTTAGGGGCTTTGGTTGAGTGGCACAGTTTAGGAGAGTTATGTGTCTCATGATTAGTGTTGTGTTGTGGTGGTCGAGTGCATTTCTGCCTTGGGGGTCTCTGCTGTTTGGGTATATTTTTACTGACAGCCTCTGTGAAGGTGGGTGTGTGTGGTTTGTGTTTTTATGTGAAGGCATTGCCGGTGTGTGTTCTGGAGGGCTATGTGTTCCATGTGGTGTGGTGCAAGTGTTGACCTTCTCATCTTGACCAGCTATTCCAGTCTTAGCTGTAGAGTGCGTGGCTTCCAGTTTGGATATATAAGTGCATCTCTCGCAAGTCTGAGCATTGGGAGGTAAGAGGAGAGGGTTGTCAGTGTACATGAGGCAGTTGCTACATTGCCTCAGGATGCCCAAGTTCACAAGGTTGATAGGAGAAAGCACAGGGAACTGACCTTTAGACAAGATTGGAGGGGTGGGCATTAATAATAAGTACGGGAGCTGTTTCCTTGTAGAATGTTTAGTGCTGGTAGCACATTTGTGTGCTACAATAATTGCTACAAGAAGCCTGGTAAAGTGCTAGACTAATAAGCTAGTAAAAGTGCAGGAGAGGAGAAAACTAGCAGATCTAAGGGAAAAATTAAACAGCAGACTTTGGTATCTCTCAGAACCTTACAAACAGGCCTCGATACAGCAAATCTTTATCAGGACTAGACTAGTTACAGGAAAGGCGGGAAACAAGCACAAACATGGCTTTTAAACCAGAAAGTTGAAAGAGATGGAAAACTGCCCAAACAGCCAATAAACTACAATTTCTGGGACAGAAACCACTCCTCTTGTGGTAGATAGGCTACCTAGTGCTTACCACTCCCACTGATAAGCTAGAAGGCTTCCCTCCAACAAAGAAAGGCTTGGGGGGCTCAGAAGCTTACATACAGTCCTCAGAAGCTTACATACTTTAGCCATTAACCTTTGACATATGCTTTCCCATCAGAAAAGTAGGAGCCAAAGGCAAAGGAACCCAGGACAGAGCCCATCAGGAAACCACTAGTGACAAGCCTTTTTGAAGAGAAGGTACTGCGACTGTTACTGCATGCCTTTTATTAGAGAACCAATTGCAGCATAACAGGGGATATAAGGGTTTGTGTGTTAATGTTTAGATTAGTGAGTTTGTCATTAAAGTTAACATTGGGAATTAAACTGAAATTTTCAGTGAGACCCAGATGGGCAGTATAGACAGAATAGCGTTTGTTGAGACAGTATAAACATTCCTTAAAGCCCAATGGATTACAGTCAAGGGTCTGTAGGTCAAACATTTTGCTGTGATTGACCAAGATACACTTCATGATTTTACAGATGTTGCTGGAGAGGCTTAGAGCACAATAGTTGCCAGGGTCTGTAGCAGAATTTCCCTTGTGCAGTGCCACAACAATGACCATTCTTCAGAGATCAAGTAAATATCCCATGGGGGGAATAATGTTGAAAATTTTTAGGGGGGTTCAATAAATCTGCACTTTGTACATCCAAGGAGACAATGTGGCAAATCATGAGTCCATAGAGCTACTGTTTTTGGTTTTGGTATGAGCTTCTATAATATGCTCCATAGTGATTTTATGGGAAGGGAAATTGAGTTATTCAGGGAAAGGAACTTGGTGAAACTGGAACTAAACTTGCCACCTAAGACATTGGTTATGGTATTGGTTTGGGAATAAGTAGTACATCAGTGTCATTCAACTGGAGGTCAGTGCAGTGTTGGGTATTACTTCTAATACCCTTAATTTAGTTAAAAAGGCCTTATGGTTATCCTTAGAATGGATAACTACTTGTATTTCATATACTGCTTTAGTTGCCCTATTGGCATTATTGAGTTCTTTAATGGTGAGCAGGAGAACCTTTTATATGAAGTAAGTAGTTTTTTCCTTTTATTGTACAGTTTGATGGTGCTGCGGTAGTGTTGTCGCCTCACAGTAAGACGCTGTCCAGTTCAATTCTCAGAGCGTCTTCTGCGTGGAGACATGCGTGAATGGGTGTACCTTCATTGAAGGTTGTACGTCAGGGCTGGTAACTCGGCACGTAAAAATCAACTACCAATCATTAGCGGACCGGAGTTCCGCTGTGGCGACCCCGAACCAAGAAAAGCTGAAAGACACATTGTACAGTTTGATTATTGGATAGACTTACCATAAGGATTTATTTTTGAATTTCACCTTATGTTGGTTGGGGATGGAGTCTTCTCTATATTGGTTTAGATGAACAAAAAACAGAATGCATGTAGCGGTCTTAGTGACTGGTTCTGAATTAATTCAGGCCCCCCTGACAGAGATATTAGCTTTGGAGTAATCTGACAGTATGGTAGAGTTATTGGGCAGCATGATGCTTGTCTGTGGGAGAAGATAACAGATTTGTGGTCCGCTTTTTTAAACACATTTATTGAATTATTACTTGCAATGTAGAAACATTTACATTTATACAAAAGTAATCAAACTCTATTAAATTAACATAAACAAACATTATATTTCACATATATTGCTATATATCATATAAACTAAGCAACATTACATAAATTAAAAAAAGGGTCAGAAATTGAATAAACAAGAAACATGTTTGCTAAACCATCACTTACGACATAAGCAATCATACATTTATATAAATGATAATAAACCACGCCGACACAATCCTAGTTGCAAGCATTTTACATCACAAACCATACTGACACACTCCCAGTTGCAAACGTTATACATCACTTATAATCTACCCAATTATTTTCAGCCAAACATTACATAGCTCGTTTAAGTTCTGCCGCCTTTTAAACCTCATTAGGGAATAGCATTAGTGATGGTTCAGCGGAGGCAACATTTGTTAGAATGAGGTTAAGTATATTGTCACCTCTGGTGGGAACTTAGACTATTTGATCTAGGTAGTTAGTATGGATAAAACTGAGGAACCACTGGGTGTATTTATTGTCGTGCAAGGCTTCCAGTTATGGTATGGGTAGTTAAAATTACCCAAGTCTGGTATATTGGAATTATTAGGCATAGAATTCAAAATGTTGAGCTCGTATTAGCATGGTCATGCGGAGAGACAGAGAGGGCTCTATGGTTAGCAGTAATTTAGTAACTGGCTTTGTTTAGTATGACTAAGATATACATGAGTTTTAAATCAGTGTCATGAAGGATTTGGTGCCATGTAATGGGGAGTGGGTACATATGAGTACACTATCAGTGGTCGCAAATGTCAGAGAGTGATAGATGCAGTAACCTGGCATGGAGGGAGTGGTACATTGAAATCAAGTTTCAGTAATTACACTCATATATCTCTGTATCTGAGCATCAGGACGACCACAAGATAAGTTTTATTCGGACTCCTAGCATTGAACACTGCTACCTTAATGTAAGTCAGATTGGAATTTGGTAGGTTGGAATGTCCAAGAGATGGACATTGCCTAAAGAGATGTTACAGGGTTAGAAAAATACAGCCAATAAGCATAAGCCTTGAGGGGGGAGAGACAGAGAGAGAGAGAGAGCTACATGCCAGCCATGGTAAAATGGACTGGCTTGTCAGTTATTGACTCCCATACTTACACACATTGGATTAGATTAGCCTATCACTTTATCATCTTTTCCCTCCTCACATGAATAGCTCTGTGTACAGCCACCATATGGATTGCAATGTCTTTTTATGATCTACAGTTAATCATGTCCTCCATAGCTACTGTTTGGATCTGTTAGCCAGATTCTTTCCCTTATACAGAGTGCCACAGTTGTTATTGTATTCCACTACCCAACCATTCTTGCTACAGAATGAGTATCCTACCTTATAAAGTTATATCACAGTTATGGTTGTGTGTGTAGCATGTACATCCTACTACCATAGTATCTAAGTGCTGTTCTTTCACTAAAGCTTTTGAGTCTGTATACATTTTTTTGCCCATACTATAGGTAATTGTTCTCATTGACCCTCCTTTTCTTTTGTGTTGCTCTTTACCACTGATATAGCCTCTCCCCCTCTGTTTATCATTGATAATGTCTTAATCATGTTCTTCCACTTGGAATTTGCATCCTTACATCTTCTGCTGTTTTTTTGGGAGTTACATTTGAATTTCCATGATGCTACTTGATAAACACTCATTTTCCTGTTTAAATGCTTGCCAATGTAATAATTTAACCAGCCGCCTAAAATCCTGCTTCCCTTCCAAGAAAGATTCATGCCCTCATGCCACTGCATAGGTCAAGATCATTCTAAGATGCCCAATTGTCCACTCAAGACAAAACTCTGAGATCCGCACCATCTGTTTAGCCATGTATTGAACCCAGCGATGAGAAGACTCTTATACAAAGCCATTCTGTGGACAGATAGCACATCCTAAAGCAGTCTGTATGCATTTTATAGACATCCAGGATTCTATTGTATTGTTAGGGCTCATAGCAAACCTTATATATATTATAAATACACATATTTATATGTGTGTATACATATTTAAAACAAGTTATAAGTACATATTTTAAAGTTTATTAACACTAAAGTGTACAGATTTAAATGTGATATGATTACAGAGTCTAATAAACTAGAACATAATCCACAAAACTACTTACCCCACATTTTATTAAAAGAAAATCTTTGGGTTTTATTAGTTAGAAACTAACATTCTTGTCATTTTGCTTTAGGGACAGTGAACAAACATATACGTGATGTTTGGTAATCCTATTTATTAACGATAATGCACACTGTAAACAGATTGCTTTTAATATTAATGCAACTTACTTATAACAGTTAACATTCTAGGTGTCCAGGAAATCTAGACAGACAGTTTACTTCTTTACAATTTACAATGTGCATATTTATTCTATGTTTTAATAATAATTTTGACAAATAATTTGTACAAATTAAAATACAGTGTGGCAATCATATTTTTTTAAAAATAAATGTATATTGTTACAGTTTGCTATCATTAATTGGTTATATTTTAGCCTTTAAAATCACAGAAAAGTAGAAAAATACATTTCTGAAGATAGAAAGCCAAACATATAGCAAATTCATATTTCTCTGATACTTCAACAGAAAAAATGATGCAAACTTAAAAGCCAGGTTTGTTACCAAACCCTAATGTCTAATTGCAGTACATAATTTTGCCTAACCACTTGTAATACAAACTTCTAAAACATTTCAGAATATCTGACAGAATGCAATGTAGATAATTAGATAAGGAGGGGAGGGGGCCTCATGCCTGTGGTCTCTATTGGTTTATTGGTGTAAGACCAGTTCCTCAAAAGCAGCAAATAAAAAACCCTCCATACGATGATACATCCAATGTCAGTGCTAAGAGAACCTCAGAACTCACTCGTTAGAGATTAGACACAGGTATGGTACATATTCAGCATTCTTTTATTAATTTAGTTTATTTTCTTTTTCTTCATTTGGCTATTTAATCCAATTTCCAGTTTTTACATAAAGTTGCTATTTCATTTTTCTTCAGTTGTACAGATTTCCTGAACTCAGTAGCAAAGAGATTGGATATTATATTGTTCCTTGCATTATGCCTTGGGATTGTTGCTACTGAGACATTTTGCTTACTGAGATATAAATTGTGATAGCTGATATTTGGATTTTTTTGACAAAACTTAGGGATTGAAGATTTGGTAAAAAAAGAATATCAGACAAGATAATCACATCACATTTTCAAATCTGTTTTATTTAGTATTATCATAGCCTATACTATGTTATGCGTGTATGCATGTAGTTTGTGTGTGTCTGTGTGTGTATGCACCATTAATGAAAGAAAATGAGGGAGATAAATATTTTAAAATATAAACATTATATTTGTCCAGCTGTTCTTAGGTACTAAAAGTAAAATGGTTTTACTGTAGTTATTTTTGCCATAGTAGTATACTGCAGTGATATTAACCACCAGCTTATTTAAGTGCTTCCACATCTGTCACATAATATTTTCATACAGAGAATCTAATTTATTTTTAAACACATCAGAATTTAATTAATTTCTAAGACTTTCGGGGAGGTGTCACTGTACCTTATGGTAAATCTGTTCACCTTTTTCCTAGCTTTGGCTGATATCACACTGTAACATGTGACTTAGTCCTCCAACTCACTGTGCTGTTCACTGTATGTGTAAACTGCACTGAATTTAAAAATTCATTTAAAGTATTTTGTTACCTCTGGCCTGGGTAATGGCTGAAAAAGGTCCTCAAACAACCCACCCCATTGTTAACAAATAAAATAAATAAGCAAATAAATAAACTAAAAAATAAATAAATATGGTTCCTGTTTACAGGTTATATACTCTTATACTACTCTTCTTTGCATAAATTTTTCTGGATGTAATTTTTGGGCAAGGAAGATGCTTAGGACTCTCCTGTAATACCTACCTCCCCCAACCCACAGGTCCTACTTGTTCCCAGCCTGGAGTCACATTGAAGAGAGAACCCCCAATAAGTACAAAAGTTTGAAAGGGAACTCAGGGTAGTCCTAGTGTGACATCATTCTCAGTATCTGCTTGGATAATATGTTTAAGGACCTGCTCCTCTCCCCTGTTAACTTATGAGACTAGGCCTCTGCTTCCCTCCCCTAATAACTGCTGAGGCTGAGCCTCTGGTATTGGCAGATGATGCATACTTCAACACTCCCAGTATATTTCTTGGCATTGCACAGTGTTGTCCTTGGTCAGCAGTGACTCAGCTATAGCGTCAAGCCCTATCAGGTGGTAACTGAACAGCAGACCTAACCACTACCTTCTGTCCAGGATGGAATTCTACAAGAGCTCACAAGCAGGAAGAGCTGTAGGAAAATAGATCACTCCATCCCAACTTGAATAAGAGCTGCCAGTTATTTCTGCTGACTCCAAAACAAACTTAGATACCATGCAAACCATCAACAACAAAATCTGTTGCTTCATTACCAACTAAGCCTACACAGAGCATCACTGCATCATTCTGTTTAAAGCCATCTGGCTCCTCATGAAAAAAGACCCCCCACCCCAAGAAGAAGATATGTTCTTTGTTGCATTCAGACAGCAGTTGTGGTTCCATCTCTTTTTGCTACAGAGCCAGCCTTCTTCTACTAATCTACTAGTAAGGTGAGTAGCTAACAAGGCACTGTCTGAAAACCTGAGTTACCCAAATGGAATTCATCATTTTTAACAATTTCCTGATTTGTGTACATTGGTTTATGTAAAAGATAGTATGAGCTAGTGTGAGATGAAGACACCTAATCATAGCTACTACCTTAACCTGTCCTAGCTCTTAAGTGTTGCACAGCTGTGTTCTCAAAGCACAGAGCTGACTGGAAATGCTACCACAGTATCATAGTACAATACTAGGCTATCACCCCAAGGGGGCCATTTTGAGCTAGCTGAGCACCCCATATAAAACTGGATAAGTAAGGGTTCCCAAATATTTTGCGGGGGTGTGTATACTTGGGCAGGGGTAGTCGAACATTTACAAGCATTATAAGTTTGATTCATACTGAAATATTGGTGTTTATGTGTTCCTTTAATAAGGAGGTTGCTATGTTTTAATTTAAGAATAAGGACTGTGGATGCTTGCTGACTAGTGACCACCATCTTGTTTAATGTGTGGGATGACGACTGGCGGAACATGCCACCCAAGGTGACTATTCACTTTAAGTGTCACCATTTGAATGTGTTCCTTGAGGTTACATTCCTGTTAGTCATAACTCCCATATACTTTATGGATTTTATTACATGATCCACTGCTGCAACATCCGATCAGTTGCTGGCTCCAAACAAAATGGCCACAGACAGAGATGGACTGAGACACAGTCTTCTGCTGACAAGCCAGGGATGTGCTTTCTCGAAAACATCATTTAGGCTGTTACATTAGGGAGACAGCAAGCATTCTTCACAAGGACAGCATCATTTCAACAAACTGGAGTGCTATGATATTTCCTTATTACTGCTTCAGATCTTTATTACTTTAATTGGGGGAAGCCACCTTTATCCCTCTAAGAGACCTAGAACTGATTTTCCTTCTGATTCTTCTGATCAGGATTCTGAAATTTCTGTTTCTTCTGATGACCAGGATTTGCCCTTATCTACCTATGAGGATTCTGATGCAGAGGATTCCATTCCCGCTCTTTCCCCTCCAGAAGATTTCTCTTTTGGTGAAACTTTGCACACTCTTAGGGAACATTTCTGCTGGGAAAGCCAGGATTACTCTGACTCCAAAAAGAGGCTTAGGGAATACTTACTCCTACTTCAACACAGGCCTTTAGCTATTCCTCCTGTACTGGACATTGTAGATGATGCCTACTTGGAATCTAGCCTGGCCCCAGATACTTTACCTTTGGCTCCCAGGAAACCTGACAGGTATTACAGAGTACCTAACTCTCACAAGTTCCTCTTTAAGAATACTACTGTGGACCCAGAGACTATTTCACAGGGACCCAAAGGCATTAAGGCTACTACTGCCAAAAATCCTACCCCCTTTGATAGAGATTCCAGGGCCCTGGACAGATGGGGTAAGAAGGTATACACTTCTGCTACTTTGGCCATTAGGGCCTTAAACTGCCAGTTTTATATGTTAAAGTATCAGCAGCATATTATTGGATTACTTAAACAGAAACTGATGTTAATTCCTGACTGTGCTGAAAATAAAGAATTACAGGATTTAATGCATTCTACTGAGCAAGTTGGTAAACATACTTTGCATCTTGTAGGGCTGCTGTCACTGGGTCTGTTCTTAGAAGGCATGCTTGGCTTAAGGAGCAAATTTTGCCAGATCATGTTAAAGCTAAATTACTGGATGCTCCCTTAAACCAAGACCGCCTGTTTGGCAACAAAGCAGAAGAAGTACGTAAAAAGATGGAGGAAAAAGCTAAATCTATGCAAACTGTTAAAGATTTCCTGCAAGTACAGCCTCCCAGATTCAGTAGGCATTGGCCTTCTAAGAATTGGTCCTTTCCTGTCTCTTCCAGGCCTTCTCAGTCCAAACCCAGGAACAGCAGACCACCTAGGCTACAGTCTCAAGGTACTCACAGGCCTAAGCAGTGGGGGGCTCCCACCTCCAAAGCTGGAAGTAGTAAGACACCCCCCTATGGTAAACTGTCTCAATGACTTAAACTTAAACCTTCCAAGCTGTGCTCAACTGACTGCTCCTTTAGGGGAGGGGAGGGCATGCAAAAAACTGGGAACACATTACCCATATAGTTTCCCAAGGATACAGATTCCACTGCCACACCTTACCAACCCCAAAAGGTTGGCCAGACCTACCTCCAAATCAGCGGGCAGAGGCTCAACAGCAGGTTCTCTCTCTTCTAAGTATCAGGGCTATTTAACCTGTCCCAGCAGAAGAATGAGGACAACGTTTTTACTCCAGACTTTTCCTGGTACCCAGAAAAGACAACTCCCGGCATCCTATCCTGGACCTATCTATCCTAAACACCTTTTTGGTAATCCCAAAATTCAAAATGCTAACTCTTCATCATCTGCTTCCCATGCTAGGCAAAAATGCCTGGTTGGCAACATTGGACCTAAAGGAAGCTTACCTGCACATCCCAATAAGTTAATCTTGCAGAAAAAACTACGCTTCAGAGCAGGCTACATGCACTATCAGTTCTCTGCACTGCCCTTTGGCTTATCTACTGCACCCAGGGTATTCACAAAATGCCTAGCTCCAGTTATTGCATTCTGCAGGCAAAGAAATATTCAAATATACCCATACCTGGACGATTGTTAATATATATGTATATATATATATATATATATGGTTCTACCTGACTTCGTCGACAGCGCAGAAGACCGACAGCGGAATTCGGAGCTCCAGAAGATCAACGAAGAAGACCGGCCGAATCGCGAGTGGCAGAACATCGACAATGCAGAAGACCGACACGACGGATGACAACACCAACGCCGAGGATGCCGACATGGGGAAAGGCTGTGTGAGTATGCGGTAGTGACGGACGTTAGGGTGCGAGGCAGGTAAGTGTGGAGATTGACGGTCTGTGGGGATAGGGGTGGGTTAAGTGAGTTAGGGTTAGGGAGCGATAGGGTGGGTTAAGTGAGTTAGGGTTAGGGCGCGATAGGGGTGGGTTAAGTGAGTTAGGGTTAGGGAGCGATAGGCGTGGGTTAAGTGAGTTAGGGTTAGGAGGCGATAGGCGGGTTAAGTGAGTTAGGGTTAGGGCGGGTAGGTAAGTGTGCGATAGTGACGGACCTTAGGGTTAGGGTAAGGTTTAGTGTGGGCTTGTAAGGATTTTGGTGTGCTTGTGTTGTGTGTGTGGTTTGTGGAATGGGGATGTGTTTTGGTTTTAATAATTGTTATTGTGGTGTGTGCAGTGTATGGGGTTTCGTGTTTGTGTACCGTCGGTTATTTCGTTGTCGGTTATGTGTGGTTTCGTGTTTATGGACTGTCGAATATGTGGTGTCGGTGATGTGGTTGTCGGTGTTGTGTGGTTTCGGCTATGTCAGGTAGAACCATATATATATATATATATATATATATATATATATATATATAATATAGATAATTCAGGCAGAAAGCCAAGACATACTTTTAAATCATCTGGCATTTGTAAATAAACTGCTAACCTCACTGGTGTACACCATCAACGAAAAGAAATCTCATCTAGTACCCTGCCAACAAATTGTATTCCTGGGAGCAAGCCTGAACACAACTTCCCAGATGGCTTACCTCATGCCAGAGAAACAAGTTTATTTGACAGCCTACTTCAAACTACTGGCCACAAAGACCCAGCTGTCTGCAAGGAAAATACTGCAATCCCTGAGGTTCATGGCCTCTTGCATCCTACTAATTCCATATGCAAGACTGCATATGAGGAAACTACAATGGTATATAAAAAGCCTATGGCGTCAACATTCTCAGGACCTGGAATCAATGATTCCTATCATTCCTTGTATAAAGACAGAGTTTTTTTGGTGGGCAGAGGCCTGCTACCACAACAAGGGACTGCCATTCACTCTACCCCCTGCCACCCAAACCCTAACAACAGATGCATCAGACTATGCATGGGGGGCTCACTTGGCAGGGCAGTGCTTTCAGGGCAAATGGAACCCGAGTCAAATGCACCTGTATATCAATCAAAAAGAAATGTTAGCGGTACAGAATTCTCTGACAGCCTTCAAGGACCACATTCTTCCAGGACAATTATTGGTAAAGACAGACAATGCCACTGTTATGTGGTACATAAACAAGCAGGTGGGAACCCACTCATACCTTCTCTGCAGACTAGCCATGGCTCTGTGGAACACAGCCTTGAGCTATCAAGAGCACGTACAAGCTCAATTCCTGCCAGGCAGGCTAAATTCACTGGCAGATGACCTAAGCAGAAATCTCATGGACCCGCATGAGTGGAAACTGGAACCAAAGATATTGAACATGCTGAGAAACAAATGGGGGAGCCCAGAGATAGACCTTTTTGCCTCCCCCCAGGACTACCAATTGGACAAATTCTACAAAAGGACTCCCCACAGACAAGCTTGGAAAGTGGATGCCCCATCCTTCACCTGGGAAAACCTGTCAGTTTATGCCTTTCCCCCTCTGCCTCTCCTCTCCAAAGTTCTACTAAAGATCAAACAGGACAAACCAAGGACAATACTCATTGCACCAGAATGGCCACACCAAAACTGGTACTGCCTCTTGCGCAGTGTGTCACTGCTGGAACCATGGCACCTGCCTCAGACGTATTCCCTGCTGTCCCAGCAGGAGGGCCAGATTCTGCACCCCCAGCTTCAAACCTGAACCTTGCAGCCTGGCTAATTGCCTAAGCTCTCCATTACCATCCCTCAGTAAGCAAGTGCTGGATGTCATTCTGGAGGCAAGGAGGCCTAGTACTAGAAAATCCGATGCTGAAAAGTGGAAAAGATACTGTTCCTGGAGCCAAACTCATGGTATGGGCACAACAGTGCTCAGTGTACCTCATATTCTTCAATACATAATAAAGATGCTTCACAAGGGCCTTTCCTTCTCTTCTATTAAAATTCATGCCTCTGCCATTTCAGCACATTATAATATGGAGCCACCCATCTTCTCTCACCCCCTGGCTGAAGCAATTCCTCAGAGGGGCCAAAAATTTAAGACCACCCAGGAGAGCCCCTACTCCAGCCTGGGACCTTAACTTTGTGTTGGAAAAGCTCACTCTACCTCCTTTTAAGCCAGCTGCAACTGCGGAGTTGAAATTCCTTTCTTGGAAAACAGTCTTCCTTCTAGCCATCACTTCAGCAAAAAGAGTGTCTTAATTACAGGCCCTAATGGCAGTGGAGCCCTTCATCATCTTCCATGCAGACAGGGTGTCCCTCAGGACCAATCATTCCTTTATGCCCAAGGTTGTATCCAGTGTGGCCCTTAATCAGTCCATTCATTTGCCAACCTTCTTTTCTAATCCACATAACAAAGGAGAATGAATACTGCACTCTTTGGATGTGCACAGACAACTTATATTTTATTTGGACAGGACTAAGCCTCTCAGGAAAACTGAACAGCTGCTAGTTGCCTTTGCTACAGGGACAGAGGGGAATGCCATTTCAAAGCAAACCATTTCTAAATGGATAGGCCATTGCATTCATTTCTGCTAAAAGCATCATGGAACACCTACCCCACAGGGGATAAGATCACATTCCACCAGCGCTGCATTTACTTCAACAGCCTTTCTCAGAGGTGTTCCTACCAGGGGCATCCTAGAAGCTGCTACCTGGAGTTCTGTTCATACCTTCACCAAGCATTACCACTTGCCTATTTTTTCTAAATCCAGTACTGGTTTTGCCACTGCAGTCTTGCAGGGCCTAATAGCTGGTCCCAATGCTCTCTAATTGCCTCATCCCTTCTTTAGCTTTGAGAATCTACCCAAATGTAATGACTGCAACAGTGAAAGATGAAGAACATAGTACAGTTGTGTACACTTACCATAAATGTAGATGTTCGAGTGTATTCACTGTTGCAGTCCTGGTTACCCTCTCTCCAGCCCCCCGAATTCTATTGGCTATACCTCTCTTCTTGTTTACTGTATTTAAGCTTTCTGGTGTATTTACTTTTTGTTGGAGGTGTAATCTTGTATATAATTGCTTTCCATTATGGGGGCACCTGACATCTAGGGCAAGAAAAACTGATGTAATGGGGTCGGCTGTATGCTTTATATCCCTGACAACTGATGTCATGGAAGAAGAGACAGTAACCAACGCAGGACCCAAGTCTTTGATAATCAGGCCGGCTGAGGACTACTGCAAGCAGATAACCCAAATGTAATGACTGAAATGCTGAATGCACTCGAACATCTAAATTTATGGTAAGTGTACACAACTGTACTTTCTTGCTACCCTTTATGAGTACTTAATAGTGTCCATCTCCCAAATCAAGGAAAGCCATATATGGTAACCTTGGTGTAAATTAATGTCTACCTATCCAATCATCAAGACTAGTGTTAAAAGCCGACAAAGTAGTACTTAATCCATAGGTTGACAGTATGTTGAGTTAGGATCCTATCCCTCCAGCAGGTCTTCTTCATATGTTGGTGTAAATTTAGATTACTAGTATAGGTGTTTGTAGAGGCACTGATTTTGTGAATATGTAGCAGATCAGATGGGACTGGGTCTTTTATGGCTTGCAAACCAAGACAGAGGTCACCTTGGAACAGCCATTTTCTAAAGTACTTACCCATGTCAAGGCTTTAGTGGTATCATCCCATAGCACTTTTGGTAAGCCAAAATATAGAATGCCTACAGCATATATTGGGTCTGCCCTGAGTCTTTCTTCCATTAAGCCACGGCTGGAAAACCTATGATGGAAGGCAGCCAGAGGACATCTTCTCTATGTTCCTAGACTACCTCAACTGACTCCTTTTTGATTCATCCCATCCCATCCCAGAGAAACAGCAGCTGTATTCCAAGAATCTCCCAACTTGTCAAGCTCCACTGTCATTCCTGGAACATTAGCACAGTTATCTGGCAAAGGATCCTAAGTTATGCTGCCTGTACCTATAATCTCAACCTCACAGTCATTATCAGACATCTCTGTCCATAACTAAGAAGTGAGACCCAGATTGTGCATTAAACAAAGACCTTTGGAGTATGACAGAGTTGCCACACCACCTTCACAGTTTGGTGCAACATCTGTAGTCTTGTCACAGTAGAACTTACCTGATGACGTTTCCAGATTCCATCTACTTTTAGTCACAAAGAAGACCCCATACCTAATATGCTCCACCTAAGGTCATTACTCTCCACTGAACTGCAGACAATAATCTGGTCTCTTCCAGGACAGGACTGTGACCTCAGATTTGGAGGTGCTGATTTTCATCCCATCTGTTTCATACTCAGCTGTCAGCCACTGCATTGAATGCTGAAGATTACAGTTACTGGAAGCTAAGAGAAAGATAGGTAACCATTTGAAATATTGGGACTTGCAGTCTCGTAATGTGGAGACTGAATGGCTGAAAATCTGGCTTACATATATGAAACCTAAGATTTCCATTTCTCAGACAACTCCATTTTCTCTGAACTATGGCAATGGGAGAACTGGTATATATAAGTAGTTTGGGGATGCAGGTGGGCTTACCCACCCTGAAGAAAGAAGTTTAAAGGAGAAGGGCTTCATTCAATATTAGCTCTTCTGGATTTTCTATTTTTTTTTTTGTTTTTTTTTTTTGACATGTTTGGAACTTGGCATTTAAGTCCAAACATTTCAATGGGTGCAAAACAATTTCATCTGCAAATAATAACAGTGCAACTCTCACATTTCCATACTGTAAAGCAACTTAATATCTGTCCATGGAATTTATGATCAGGGTGAGTGAGAACCTTTAGTCGAGTCCCAAATCTTTATGCTCAAATACAGTGACTCAATAGCTCACAACAGGGGAGCTAGTACCCTATACTCATACATCACCTTTCACAAAGTATTCCAAGGTATAGAGTAATATGCTTTCTCCAGTTCCACAAACCACATGTAGACAGTACTGCAAAGCTTCCTTGATCTCTCCAATATCCAGGCTAGGACACATATTTTATTCATGGTTCCATGACCAGGATACCACCTGCATTGCAGATCCTAAGTCGAAGGCTAGATAATCCAATATCTTTTACAACTTTTACACGGAGAATGAGGAGTATGATATGCCTGTAACATGAATATACCACCCATGCCTCTTAGAGAATGAGTATGATATGTCTGTAACATGAATATACCCCACATGCCCCTTAGAGAATGAGGAGGTTGATATGTCTGTAACATGAATATGCCCCCCATGCCCCTTAGAGAATGAGGAGTATAATATGTCTGTAACATGAATATACCCCCCATGCCCCTTAGATAATGAGGAGTATGATATGTCTGTAACATGAATATATCCCATGCCCCTTAGAGAATGAGGAGTATGATATGTCTGTAACAGGAATATACCCCCCATGCCCCTTAGATAATGAGGAGTATGATGTGTCTGTAACATGAATATATCCCCATGCCCCTTAGAGAATGAGGAGTGTGATATGCCTGTAACATGAATATACCCCCCATGCCCCTTAGAGAATGAGGAGGATGATGTGTCTGTAACATGAATATACCCCCCATGCCCCTTAGAGAATGAGGAGTATGATGTGTCTATAACATGAATATACCCCCATGCCCCTTACAGAATGAGGAGTATGATGTGTCTGTAACATGAATATACCCCTATGCCGCTTAGAGAATGAGGAGTATGATGTGTCTGTAACATGAATATACCCCCATGCCCCTTAGAGAATGAGGGGTATGATGTGTCTGTAACATGAATATACCCCCCATGCCCCTTAGAGAATGAGGAGTATGATGTGTCTGTAACATGAATATACCCCCATGCCCCTTAGAGAATGAGGAGTATGATGTGTCTGTAACATGAATATACCCTCATGCCCCTTAGAGAATGAGGAGTATGATGTGTCTGTAACATGAATGTACCCCCCATGCCCCTTAGAGAATGAGGAGGATGATATGTCTGTAACATGAATATACCCCCATGTCCCTTACAGAATGAGGAGTATGATGTGTCTGTAACATGAATATACCCCCCATGCCCCTTAGAGAATGAGGAGTATGATTTGTCTGTAAGATGAATATACCCCCATGTCCCTTAGAGAATGAGGATTATGATTTGTCTGTAACATGAATATACCCCCATGCCCCTTAGAGAATGAGGAGTATGATGTGTCTGTAACATGAATATACCCACCATGCCCCTTAGAGAATGAGGAGTATGATGTGTCTGTAACATGAATATACCCCCATGCCCCTTAGAGAATGAGGAGGATGATGTGTCTGTAACATGAATATACCCCCATGCCCCTTAGAGAATGAGGAGTATGATTTGTCTGTAACATGAATATACCCCCATGCCCCTTACAGAATGAGGAGTATGATGTGTCTGTAACATGAATATACCCCCATGCCCCTTAGAGAATGAGGAGGATGATGTGTCTGTAACATGAATATACCCCCATGCCCCTTAGAGAATGAGGAGGATGATGTGTCTGTAACATGAATATACCCCCATGCCCCTTAGATAATGAGGAGTATGATGTCTGTAACATGAATATACCCCCATGCCCCTTAGAGAATGAGGAGGATGATGTGTCTGTAACATGAATATACCCCCATGCCCCTTAGAGAATGAGGAGGATGATATGTCTGTAACATGAATATACCCCCCATGCCCCTTAGTGAATGAGGAGTATGATGTGTCTGTAACATGAATATACCCCCATGCCCCTTAAAGAATGAGGAGTATGATGTGTCTGTAACATGAATATACCCCCATGCCCCTTAGAGAATGAGGAGTATGATGTGTCTGTAACATGAATATACCCCCATGCCCCTTAGAGAATGAGGAGTATGATATGTCTGTAACATGAATATACCCCCATGCCCCTTAGAGAATGAGGAGTATGATATGTCTGTAAAATGAATATATGCCCCATGCCCCTTAGAGAATGAGGAGGATGATATGTATGTAACATGAATATACCCCCCATGCCCCTTACAGAATGAGGAGTATGATGTGTCTGTAACATGAATATACCTCCCATGCCCCTTAGAGAATGAAGAGTATGATTTGTCTGTAACATGAATATACCGCATGCTCCTTAGAGAATGAGGAGTATGATGTGTCTGTCACATGAATATACCCCCATGCCCCTTAGAGAATGAGGAGTATGATGTGTCTGTAACATGAATATACCCCCATGCCTCTTAGAGAATGAGGAGTATGATATGTCTGTAACATGAATATACCCCCATGCCCCTTAGAGAATGAGGAGTATGATGTGTCTGTAACATGAATATACCCCCCATGCCCCTTAGAGAATGAGGAGTATGATGTGTCTGCAACATGAATATACCCCCATGCCCCTTAGAGAATGAGGAGTATGATATGTCTGTAACATGAATATACCCCCATGCCCCTTAGAGAATGAGGAGTATGATGTGTCTGTAACATGAATAGATCCCCCCCATGCCTCTTAGAGAATGAGGAGTACGATGTCTGTAACATGAATATACCCCCATGCCCCTTAGAGAATGAGGAGTATGATATGTCTGTAACATGAATATACCCCCATGCCCCTTAGAGAATGAGGAGTATGATGTGTCTGTAACATGAATAGACCCCCCCATGCCCCTTAGAGAATGAGGAGTATGATCTGCCTGTAACATGAATATACCCCCCATGCCTCTTAGAGAATGAGGAGTATGATATGTCTGTAACATGAATATACCCCCCATGCCCCTCAGAGAATGAGGAGTATGATGTGTCTGTAACATGAATATACCCCCATGCCCCTTAGAGAATGATGAGTATGATGTGTCTGCAACATGAATATACCCCCCATGCCCCTTAGTGAATGAGGAGTATGATATGTCTGTAACATGAATATACCCCCATGCCCCTTAGAGAATGAGGAGTATGATGTGTCTGTAACATGAATATACCCCATGTCCCTTAGAGAATGAGGATTATGATTTGTCTGTAACATGAATATACCCCCATGCCCCTTAGAGAATGAGGAGTATGATGTGTCTGTAACATGACTATACCCCCATGCCCCTTAGAGAATGAGGAGTATGATGTGTCTGTAACATGAATATACCCCCATGCCCCTTAGAGAATGAGGAGTATGATGTGTCTGTAACATGAATATACCCCCATGCCTCTTAGAGAATGAGGAGTATGATATGTCTGTAACATGAATATACCCCCATGCCCCTTGGAGAATGAGGAGTATGATGTGCCTGTAACATGAATATACCCCCCATGCCCCTTAGAGAATGCGGAGTATGATGTGTCTGTAACATGAATATACCCCCCATGCCCCTTAGAGAATGAGGAGTATGATATGTCTGTAACATGAATATACCCCCATGCCCCTTAGAGAATGAGGAGTATGATGTGTCTGTAACATGACTATACCCCCATGCCCCTTAGAGAATGAGGAGTATGATGTGTCTGTAACATGAATATACCCCCCATGCCCCTTAGAGAATGAGGAGTATGATGTGTCTGTAACATGAATATACCCCCCATGCCCCTTAGAGAATGCAGAGTATGATGTGTCTGTAACATGAATATACCCCCATGCCCCTTAGAGAATGAGGAGGATGATATGTCTGTAACATGAATATACCCCCATGCCCCTTAGAGAATGAGGAGTATGATATGTCTGTAACATGAATATACCCCCATGCCCCTTAGAGAATGAGGAATATAATGTCTCTGTAACATGAATATACCCCCCATGCCCCTTAGAGAATGAGGAGTATGATGTGTCTGTAACATGAATATACCCCCCATGCCCCTTAGAGAATGAGGAGTATGATGTGTCTGTAACATGAATATACCCCACATACCCCTTAGAGAATAAGGAGTATGATGTGTCTGTAACATGAATATACCCCCCATGCCCCTTACAGAATGAGGAGTATGATGTGTCTGTAACATGAATATACCCCCCATGCCTTTTTTCTATAGTTATCAGTGATTTGGTCACAAAATGTCCCTGTAATGTTTATTATCTTCTTCTAAGTATTCTCCTTAGATTTTTGCAGATGAACCAGGTTTCAAAGCAGACCAGATGTGGAAACACTTATATTTATAGGAATGTCACTACAGAATTAGCTAAAGTATATTTGAACTGCCCAAAAAAGTTAATTTCTTTCTATATATGAAGATCATGACTTCATAATTTGTTTAAATTCTTCATTTCTTTCCCAATGAGTCATTTTAAATAGAATAGCTTTTCTTAAAATTAAAAATGTTGTTGCCCCTTTTTGTTGTAGGTTTATAGGTTCCTAGGTGATTACTAGTCTAATGGCCCAAGACCCTTTACAATTCTAGCCAATAATACTCAGGATATGACAATATTATATCTTAATTCCTCAGATGTGGGATGGGGTAGTATCGGGATAGTGGGTCTTTGGTTGTTGGAGCCCTGAGTCATTTTACAGACTGCTTCTGTCCATAAGGAGTATGGGCAGTATACTGTGAGTAAATTTACACTTCCCCATCCATTTATCCAAATTCTTTTTGAAGAGAGTGAGGGATGTGCTTTGTTTTACTAAGATGGAAGGTCATAGGTACATTGGTGTGTACTAGGCTAATAACCACAACAGCCCTTTTAAGCTTAGCCATGCATCCCAAATCTCTGACAAGTTCTGATACCCTTGATAAGTGTAAGCATGGGCCTGGGAGATAAACCATTTACATGTTACCTGTTTGCATCAGAGACATATATGCCAACCCAGGAATTTCCTGTCTCACATTCAAGTGTCCAAGTTGCACTTAGGTTCATAGATTCATAGATTTGTACTAAGCTAACTGCACTTGCGAGCCATTTTAAGCCTAGCCAATTATCCCTTGTGAGACTCAAACCCTGCAACTTGTGTTTGTAAGGCTAACACCTTAACCATTAGGCCACCCACCCAACCCCAACTTGAATTGGATTAGGGAGAAACTCTACTTCACATGGATGGGGAGGCTGTTCCACAGATGGGGTAGTTTCTGGGATACATACCTATCTCTCCAGCAGGTCCTATTTATATCACAGGCAAGGTTTAAGTCTTTAAAATGGGTAATTATGGTACTGTTTGTTTTGTGGATATGCAGGAGGGGCATCAGAGTGGAGACTGACAATGCCCTGTATGTCAGGCATAGATTTCCCCCTCAAAAGCCTGTAGGAGACAGAATGCAGGGATAGGGCCTTAAGGCAGTCTGCATAGGACATATTACTTACACCCTGTATTTTTTTAGTGAGGAACCTCTGTGGACGTTCCAGTTGTTGGATATGCCTGGTTAGGTTCATAGGTTCATAGGTTCATACTAGGCTATCTGCCCTAGGGCATCATTTATAAGCCTAGCCAGAGTGTGTTTGGCTTTCGCCACCCATTTTAAATTAATTTTGCTATGCCCTTTTTCGAGGTTAGTATACTGTGCCTCTGTCTAACAGTGACATAGAAGTGATACCCGGGTAAACCTACGATCTCCCATCCACTCATCAAGATTCCTCTTGAAGAGAGTCAATGAGGGACTCTGCCTAACCTGGACTGGGATTTTATTCCAGAGTGAAGGGAGCCTCTGGGTTATGAATCTGTCCCTCCAGCATGTCCTATTTATTTCAGTGCTGAGTGAGCACTGTACTCAATGATAGGTCTGATGAATGCTGAATACAGTGGAATAATGACCTCCTTGGACTTAGATGCCATACCTTTGTTTATAAGTTGTGCAATATAGAATGATTTCCTCACCACTGTAGATACGTGATGATCAAAGGCTAGATTACTATCTATGTGTGTCCCTAAGTCCCTAACTACTGGGTCAGCTGTAAGGGGTGTGTTATCAATATGATAGTTACCAGGGATAGATGACTTCCCAAATGATACTATTATGGATTTCTTGACATTTAGCTTTAGTCCATGGCTGTGTCACCAGTTGCTTGTCTCTGTCAGCCCTCCTGGAGAACATTTGTGTTAGTGTGAGATTCAATGACAGCTCCTAATTTGCAATCATCTGCAAATTTAGTCAGCCAGAGACCACTGACATTGGACTTGACTTTTGCGAAGTAAATGCCAAAAAGGAGCGGTCCAAGGACTGATCCCTGAGGGACTCCACTTGTGACTGGCCTCTTTGTAGAGGTGGACCTCCCAATTCTAACTTCCTGGGTCCTGTCTGTAAGCCAGTTGGCTTTGCTAGGGGTCCACCAGGGTGATTTATTTTTGCCAGTAATCATAGGTTTGACTTGGATAGGTACAGCTTCCTCTATGCAGCATGAATGTGGTTGTACAGTGCTTTTGTGTGCAGTTCAGAGTAGGCCTCAGTGTCATCCACGTTCAGAGGGGCTTGGAAGTTTAATTAGAATTCCACTTAAGGTCTGAAGAAGGGTTTTTCAAACCTGAAAGTGCTAACCTACTGCATTTTATTAAACTACTGTTTTTTATCAGCCTGGTGGTCCAGGTCGTCTGATTTAGAAGTTTAATATGCTGTCACTTATTTTGAGGTAATTGGCCTTAGCAAAGTTCTTAACAGGTTTGGAGTTTGATGGGGTTCTAGGCTAGGTTTAATACTAAAGGAGATAATTTCTGGTCAAATCTTACCAGGGAGGAGATAATGCACAGGTGGGAGCAGCATCCCCCCATGTTTGTGAGAATTAGGTCTAAGATAAGTTGGGGAGCTAACTAGTTGCTCCAGGATGTTTCCATTGACAAAGTCCAAAAACCTTTGAGCAAGTGAATTATGGGTGGTATAAGTCTCTCAGTTTATGGAGGGGTATCTGAAGTGACCCATAAGTATGGTGTTAGGCTGAATGTTAAGAGATTCCAGTAGGTTTAGGTAGGAGGTGTGGTTTTGCAGACTCATGTTAGGGGATCTGTAGCTAGCAAGGTTATGATAGGGGGTCACACTTGTGGTCAGTTGGACATGGAGTAGCTCAAGTAAGTCATGTTGTTGGACCAGTCTAGCAGTGTACTTGTCCTTTATGAACATTAAGATACCGCCTTCCTTTGTTTTATCCTAAGCAGTGCATGTGTGATCTGGTGTATCCTGGCTCCAGACAGACGGCTCACTGTGATCTTCTCCCTGTTTAGCCTGGTAAGGGGGACATCAGTATGTCTTACAATTAAATTTCCAATAACTAGAATGTTTGGCTGTGTTGCCTTATGGGCTTGGAAGTGGGGATCCTATGATTTTCAGAGTTATGTGTTTTGTGAGGTGCTGTCTTTTTTTGTGTGCACAGGGCCATTAACCGGTGCTTTTAGGAGGTGTTGGAGGTTTAGGTAGATTACAAGTGAGTACCTCTACATGTATGGGTCTATGCGTTTGTTCCTTAGTGTTTGGAATTTTAATTTATAGGCAATCATCTTTCTCTATTATTCACTTTTAAAGCATTTCTCCAACTCTTCATTGATGTACTGAATTTGATGGACTGTTATATATTTTTGACTTCACTGATAAAACAGTGTGCATGCATAAACTGCTTTATTTTTTCTTTGAAATTCTTCACTTAGTGAGCTATCATGAGGCAGCCAACTCTGATATGGAACTTGCAGGAAATTATCATTATACCATTACATGTGTATTGAAGTCTTCACCCCACAAACATTTGTTGATATGGGGTAAATTGGTATGTGGCATGGCAGGGTGCAATGATCTTGTCTGAAATGCTTTTTAATGACCTTACTCCATTTCATCGCTGAAGGAGACTGTATTGTATTTTGCATTTATTTATTTATTTTATTTATCATTTCTTTAAATGGGGAAACTAATTGATACTTCTGGACCCTTTCCAGCTATTTTCCAGGCCTCAAGAATAGGAGTAAATGCTTTATACACAAGGAATTATAGTAACCAGTCAAGCAATGTGTCTTTTAAATTCCTTAGACCAGTTATTCACATTGGGCAGGATTCACGAAGGCTTGCACGGAGTGTAAGAGACGTGTAAGACTCCATGCAAGCCTCGCGATCCAGGAACAGCCCGAAACTCCATGTAAGAGACCAGCTAAAACGTCTCTTACACCAACTGGGCGTGGATATGCTAAATACCTCACTTGCAGCCGAAAGGCATGCAAATGAGGTACAGTAGCAATCCACGAAGTAGAAAGCAGCCCGTGTAAGAGCCGTTTTAGCTGCAGAAATGTACAAAAATCAGAATGGAGCCATGTCAGCTCCAAATAAAGGTTGCATATGTGTCAGGCAGCATGCCAATTGCCAAATATGTGGCCATTGGAAAGGTACCCCGATGCAAATATGAAAAATAATTAATAATGAATTAAAACGGGTTGCGCTGTATAAAACATAAAAATGAAGGTTATAAACCCACAAATGTGGGTTTTATGCAATACATGGATTTACAATACAGGGACCAGCAGACCAAAAACAACATGGCCACCGTTTAGTGGTTGCTAAGGGGGGAAGCTGAGTCTAAGAGATGTAACTAAGCATTAGTAGGCAATCTGATGTAAATGAGTGTTAGGATACTGAATTCCACTGTCACATAGCAAATGAGCACATTCTGAGTAGTGCAAGAGATACATAAGGGGGAGGAATAGAGTAGGAGATAGGTGACATCACAGGGGGGAATGGTAGAAAGAAATGCAGTTCATTGGAGGTCAGTGTTACATGACAGATGTCAGACACATATCATGGAAAGAGGAGTGCCACAAGATAAGCATGGGAAAGTCAAGAAATGGAAGGTGTACACTGTTGCTTACACCAAAGTTTCTTGCTGGGCGTGCATGCGCACGTGTGTGCGCCATGAGGCGCGGTAAGGCAGTGTGCGTGCATGTAAGGCAGACTATGCATATGGGAGCGTGTTGGCAGACTTCTAAGACTGTTTTGCACTGGTGTGCGAATAAGCAGATTCTGAACCGTGTAAGCATGTGTGCACGCATGTAAGCCACTGTGAGCATGTTTCTGCTGGTATGCGCGTTGCTCCCCCCTGAGAATACAGAAAGGAAAAAAGGAAGCAACAGAATTAGTAGGAAGCTAGCAGGGAATACTGCTGGAGCTAGCAGGTGAAAACAATTAGAAGCAGGCAATTACACAGGCAGAATAGTAGCTCAGCCAAGCACTTAAAACTCTGCAAACAGCAGTGCAAGATGTTTCTCTCAAGAGACACTGCAAGACAGGAGTAAGCTATTAGAAGTGAAAACTAAAAAAAGCTAAACTCAGAGCAGAAATGCTAGGGGCTGCCATAGCTGTCATAAGGAGACATAGGCGACTTGCTGAGGGTGGTGACAATGCAGATGGTGCCAGACTACCCACAGTGAGGAGATGGAGAAGAGTGTACAGGCCCAGGGTCACCTACCATGGGTTACATGAGCTGGAGATAGTAGAGCGCTATAGAGTGGACAGAGACCTCCTGCAGCAAATTGTCAAGCTGTGCAGGCCACGCCTCACACACAGAACCAACAGAGGGGAACCCATCCCAGTGGAAACCAAGGTATGTGTTGGCCTAAGAATACTAGCAACAGGTACCTTCCAGAGACCAACTGGTGATATGATGGGGATATCACAGGCATCAGCCTCCAGGGTACTGCACCAGTTCCTGGATGCCATGTCAGCACATGTCGGTGATCATGTATATTTCCCCAATGCCCGTGAGGTATTGGCCAGCAATATGCGTCTCTTCCAGCAAATAGCGGAATACCCTGAGGTAATGGGTGCAATAGACTGCACGCACATACGCATTAAAGCACCAGCCGGTGAGCGGGGTAGGGCCTACCATTAACCACAAGGGCTTCCCCTCCATCAACTGCCAGGTCGTGTGTGATGCCCAGGGCATAATAATGAATGTGTGTGCTGGCTGCCCTGGGAACTACCATGATTCTCATATCTGGCATTTGACGCAGCTGTACCAGACATTTGCCAATGGGGACATCCCACACGGACACCTAGTGGGGGATGCAGGTTATGCACTGGAGCAGTGGCTGATAACACCCATCAGAAACGCACACACACTTGAAAAGGAACGCCATAATGAGGCACACGCACAAACATGTAATGTAATAGAGCGTGTGTTTGGGCTGCTCAAGTCACGGTTCTGGTGTCTGGACACATCTGGTGGAACCTTGCAGTACTCACCAACTACATGTACCCAAATTGTCATGGTATGTGCTATGCTACATAATATGATCTTGCAAAAACAGCTGCAGCAGGACCAGCATAGGGCCGGGCCAAACAGCCCCCCACCATTGCCAAGGCCATCACAGTCAGAGCATGACTCAGAGGAGGAACAACCTGAGCCTGCCCCAGTAGGCAGAAGGAGGTGTGCCCAGTATGCCCTGGCCTTGGCAAAGAGGCAACACATAGCACATACACTGGCTCAGTAGGAACCCTGGGAATGATACCCTTCTCTGACTCACTCATATAATAACATGGATGTCTAAAATGACATAACCTGCTCTCAAACATGTACAGGGAGTGTAATATGTGCATCCGACAGAGGCAGCCCTGCAGCACCACCTGAGGCATGAATGCCATGTGTTAAGTAATGTAACACCATGTAGTATATGCACACGTGAGGACCCTGACTAACATCCTACCCTCACCAAGCATGATGCCACAATATGACGATGGGATGATCAATTGCAATAATTGGCTGAAGTATTGCAGTTAGTCAAATGGGATCCAATGTGTGCCAGCCTGGGATGACATGCTGAGCATGACATGATGCTCCACCTGCTAGGGGTGGCGTGCACGTATCAGTCCAGGCCTCATGGATACTGGCAAAGACTGTCGTTACCCACAGCGTGCCCTGAATAGGTAAGGCTCAAAACACAAACCCACCTCCATAGGTACCACAAGGGATAAGAACCTAGATATAATGCTACCCATTGCCAGAAGTCTAAACAGCAAGATGCGTGCAGTGTAAACTCACCCAGTATGGAGAATGTTGATATCTGTCCTGTAACAGGAAACTGGGTCAAGGCTCACAACAGCACTCTAACACTACCAGGTTACACCTCATACTGTGCTGTACAGCCTCAAAACATGGAACAAGCTACAAAAGGAGGGTAACTAGCAATAATTGTCAAGGATAACCACACCCCCATGTTGGTACCACAACAAGAAGCAGCATGGACTAGCCATGGTCAAGTAACAGTGGCTAAAACTGCTTCCCAGTGTATAGCCTGCTACAGACTACTGTCCTAACACCAGGAACTGCACCTGGCCTATGTTGGAATACATGAATATATCAAGCCCCCCAAATCACATTATATTGGTTGACTGAAAATACCCAGACAGAGACTGGGAGCATTATACTAGCTCCAACACTGTAGGAGAAAAGTTCCTAGAATCCATAAACCAAAATGCCCAGGAACAACATACCACTCCCACAAGAGGGGTAAGCATACTGGATGTGATAATCAGCAACATGTGTACTGGATGGCAAGATGAGAAGTGTATCCCTCATTGGTAAGACCAGACCATAGAGTAATCACACTGGATATACACATCCTGACCACAGTCCCTGGCCAGTAAACCACAGTGAAAAACATGTGTAAAGCATAAGTTGCACTCCTCCAAACTGATGTGGAATCCATTAAAGGCCCTGTGAAGGTGCAAAATATGGGCCACACCTCAGAACCTGTTATACAGGCATTCCATGAACACAGCCAGGAATGCTTGGATTATGCAATCGCAAATAACAACAAGACACAATGCCATACACGCAGGCATCTGGCATGCTGGACTCCAGCCATTACCAAATCATGCAAGAGAATCAGGAAGCTACTACATGATAGAGCAAACATAAAAAGGGAAGTAATCACTGATCAGTAGTATGGCAATAAAATATGTCCACACATACAATCCACTAAGGCCAGCTACAACAAGTTGAATCTGTGAATCCTGAGGCAATGTTACACCTGCCCAAAGTACACAGACAACCCTCAACTCCCCCCAAGAAATACAAATATATGTGAGAGATGCAACCATTTATGCAAACCGGAGGCTGAGCTCCCTCAACTCAGTACTGTCAAAACTAGTCAGGAGGAGAAGGTAACCACACACACCACAAACCCAGTCCCACATAGACCTATCACAACTGCAAACCAAAGACATAAACACAGAAAAACATTCCCGGAGGCCCTAATTACAAACACACCACACCAACAGAGACCTCCAAAACAGACCCCCAAGCAACCACAACCTCCAAACATAGCACATGCAACACATAGTACACAAAGCTGGTGTGCCAAACAGCCACAGGCCAGAAGGAGAAACAACATGCCTGATACAGTTGTAATAGGTGACTCCATAGTCAGACACACTGCTGTCCCGCTCACCAGACTGAACAAGGGAAAGGGTACAGTAAGCTGCCTGTAGGCTACTACAATATGCCACATAACAAAAGTACGCAGGTCACCCCAAAGCAAGTAGAAATATGATGCAGTCATTGTCCATACTGGCGTGAATGACCTGAGATGTACCTCCCTGGACTACATGAAAAGAGACATAGATGAGCTCTCTGAGCATGTACTCCAGGCCGGTATGACACTGACCATTTGCAGCATCCTACCCTCACCAAGAATGATGCCACAGTACAAACACAGAATGATCAGCTTTAACAAGTGGCACAATTACTGCTGTCATTCCAAGAGGATCTAATGTCTGTCTGCTTGGGATGTCATGCTTGACAAGCCATGCTGCTGTTCCAGGGATGGCTTGCACCTGTTACCCCTGGGCGTCTGGATATTGGATAAGGCTTTTGCCACCTCCATAGAGCCTTACATAGGCAAGACTGAAAAGACTAACCCACCACCCTAGAAAACATAAGTGGTAAGAAACATAAGGGTAATGCTGACCAATGCCAGACATGTAAACTGCAATATGCATGCTCCTGAGGCCCTCCCCAGTATGGAGAACATTGATGTCTGTGCAGTGACAGAAACCTGCTGCAAGCCTCCTGACAGCACACCAGTACTACCAGGTTATACCTCATATCATGCGTTATGGCCCCAAAACCTGGACCAAAACATAAAAGGAGGGGGAGTATCCATATTCAGCACAGACACCCATACGTCCAGGTAACTGACAATGCACGAAGCATCGGAGACCACCCATGTGCACCTAACCATAGGCAAAACAGCTGTACAGTCTGTAGCATGCTACAGACCACACTCTCACACACAGGAACCCCACTCAGCCGTCCTGAAGACACTGGACAGTATGAATGTCTCACCAAATACCAAACAAGGTACTCACAAATTACCGCATAGGTGGTAAACCATTATGTATGGAAGGAGTAATCAGGGACCTAGGGACACAAGTGGACAGTAACCTGTTATGTGACACTCACATTGCCAATGTGGCTAGGAAGACTGTCTATATTGGACACCGCATCATGAAAGGATTCATATCTACGTCAACAGAGGTCATTGTGCCCCTGTACTGTTCTCTTATCAGACCCATAATCTAGTACAATGCCTCATTTGGAATGTACCTTACCTGACACCTGCAGCAGTTAGAAAGACCTCAAAGGTACCTCACCAAGAGGATAAAGGGTCTCAAATGTATGTCATATGCTGCCTGGCTGTAGACACCCCAGCTGAATGCAGTCACATACTGCCTACACAGAGGCATTGTATGTCTGTTGTGTAAGGCCATGTCCATCACAGGAGTAATGGACATGCTCCACCCCAGAAAACTCAAATCCATCGGAGATGTGAGAGATGTCAACCTCAACACATAATGAAATAGGATGTGCTGGAGGGACAGATACATAACCCAGAGGCTCCCCACACCCTGGAACAGAATCCCGCTCCATGTTAGGCAGAGCCCTTCACTGACACTCTTCAACAGGAATCTTGCCAAGTGGATGGATGATCGTAGATGTACACTGGGGGTCTTCACTGTGTCACGTCCAGACAGAGGCACAGTAAAGTAAATCATAAATGGCCATAATATTCACATAGCAAGGGGTGGCGAAAGACACACACATTCTGGCTAGGCTTACAAATGCCCTAGGGTGGATAGCCTAGTATGAACCTATGAACCTATGAAGATACAAATTGTACAGGACACTAAGGATAATCCCAAGGCTTACTCAACTGATGGTAGGAACTGTGTTGGGAATTCACAGATATGCTCTGAATCACACAAATATTACAAACATCATACCAAACACACACACATATTGCCAACATACAACCTGACAGGTGCAGTGCAAACCCCCCCCCCCAGAATGCAAAATATCTATCCCAGCAGACTGCTGGCCCCCTGACATTGCAGATGCTAAGGTAACATCCAGCTTTAAACAAAGCAAAACACACAGCAGCAATGGTATGAGATGGTGTCCTGGGCTGAGTCCAACATGGACTCCAAGAAGAATGGAATGTCAAATCACACTACTGCTCAATGTCAGCCTTACCACAGGATATGTACCCAAAGAGCAGTGTACAACAACAGTGGTCCTTCTCAACAAAGGTGTTGCCTGAATGGATACTGCAAACTACCACTCCAGAATCCTGACAAGCTTGGTCTGCACAGCTATGGAAAGGATCAGCATGTACCGCAGACTTAAAGATATTGGGGACCTACTGACACTGGACCCTACCCAGTGTGGCTTTCTTAAGTGCAGATCCTGCCCCTAAACATGTTTGACTCATTCGAAACAGTCATTAAGGTCATTGATGAGGGCAATGCGGTCCACACAGCGTAGCTGGACCTTGCAAAGGCTTCCATACAATACCCTACGTGTTCATTATAGATATGCTCACCAGCTTAAATATAAACCCGTATGTCAGTAGAGGAGTTGCAAACCAGACCAAGGACAGAACTGACATGGTCAGACATGCTGCAGCCATGTCAGACTACAAACCAGATATAACTGGCATCCCACAAGGCTTGGTCCTGGGACCTCCCTCGTTTGGTATATATGTCCCATAGGTACAGGCCAACATGGAAGGACTGTGTCTGCACATGTATGCAGAGGACTACAAACTGCCCACCATATCTGACCCTCCAGCTGACACAAGAACCCCACAAAAGGGCCACATAGAAACAGACAACTGGTGCCATAGCCATGTCAGCAAGCTAATTGCAGAAAAGTGTATAGTCAACCCCCATGGATATACAGTAAGTGCCCACCAATTACCACATAGGTGTTAACCCATTATGTACTTAACATGTAATGAGAAACCTGGGGACATAAGGTGATAGATATCCTGCATTGGACAAACATGCGGCTGTAGTGTTTACAGAAACATACCATATACCCACCTAATCATGAAGGTTGTCAGATCTAGATAAGGGGAGGTCATTGTGGCTCTGCAGTCATCCTTCATCAGCGTTACAATTGACTACAATAGCCCCTGTGGGATGTACCTCAGCAGACACCTCCATCAACTGTAAAGTCCCCAACAGTACCTCACCAGGAGTATCAAAGAGCTTGAACAGATGCCATGTGTTGCCTGATTAAACAAACTGCAGCTCCACACACTGCCATACTGCCCACCCAGAGGCAAGCTGTGCCTGATGTATAAAGCCATGTCCAAGCTGGAATCAATGAACATGCTGCACCTTGTACAATCTGAATGGCAGTGAGCTATGCACATGAGAGACCTGAACCCCAGCACTGACATACATAGGACAAGCTGTACTGTATGATCCATAACACAGAAGCCACCCCCACTCATGAGTAAACTCCCAGTACAGGTTATCCATAGAGTCACTCATCGATTCTCCTCAAGAGGAATCGTGATGAGTGGATGGGAGATGGTAGGTTTACCCTGGGTATCACTGTAATGTCACAGGTAGACGGAGGCACAGTATACTAACCATGACATATGTCATGGCAAACTCCACTTACAATGTGTGTCGAAGGACAAACACACTCTCCGACTAGCATTAGAAATGGCCTAGGGCACATCGCTACTATTTGCCAATGTACACCTATGTTGTGGAATACACTACCAATGTTGGACAAGCCTGGTATAAGTAGTTCATATCTGAACATAATGCAACATGGTCAGATGTGCACAACTGGCCCCTAACCAGGCTGTTGTGCTCACTATGGAAATGTAAATCAGTGATCGGACTAAAGCCCAGGATACTGTCCACCACAGTGAAAGTACTGAACCAGTACACTATACGGTACTACAGTGTTAGGTCAGTATGAAAGGATGTTGACAACTGTATGCAACATATCCCATGCAAACCCTGCAGGCACAGTATAATCCCTGTTGTGTTCACACACAAAGCAGTTGGACAGTAACTACACAACATGACACACAACACACAACCATAAGCGGAGATATTGTTGAAGTTCACACTCATCCACAAATGTGGTGGGCTGCAGAGTTCAACATATGGAAAGCTCACACTGGGCATGCTCGCACACTTTGATAAATGAGACATATGTCAGACAACATGCCATGGGAAGGCTGAACTGGGCATGCTCACACACTTAGGCCAAATCTCAGTTTAGCAGTTGGCCACACATATCTGGTATTTGTGCGTGTTATTCCAGGAACCAACCACATTACAGCAATCTGCCCAGTGCACACAGTTAAATGACTACAGAGACATACGTGATATAGTGGATCCCTCCCATATGCAAACATCTTCCACAGATACACAAGTTGTTCATACAAACAGGGAATGCTATGGCAATAAAGACCTGCAAACAGTCTATCAGCAACAAATAATGTGCATCTGACAATTAAACATATGGGTGTAGAGGTCAACACTAGGCTGTTTGCCCTAGGGAATGACAGCTTAGCCAGAGTGTGCTTGGCGTCTGCCTCCCCAGTACAGTAGGCTACTGTGTCACTGTAAAGTAGGTCACATAAGGCACCGTGTGAGGCTAGTGTGCTGTGCCTCTGTCAATCAGGGACACAGTGGAGATCCCAGGGTTTGAATTTGCTAAGACACATCCATGTTGTTGGTGTGTGCTGGAAGAGGGTTGCTGAGGACCTCTAACAGTAAGTGGGCATCAATAACAGACTGAGGGGAGCTTTATCTGCATTGTCTAGACAATTTCACTGTCAACACTGTGTCGTGATGATTATGAGGGATTGAAGTGTCGTGCTGGTACTGTTCAGAGATGTCCTCCCTCTGTGGGCTACTGCTCTGCGATGTATTAGCTCACTCTGTCTGTTGGACAGCTCATATATGGCTGGTGTACACCTGACAGGTGTCCTGTTGTGGAGCAGTCATGGGTATATTTGGGATAGCATGATCAATGCAAACCTTCCACATGCTCATAGAATGCAATTGTCAAGGGTTATGCAGAGTGGCCTGTGTACTCCCCCAGCATGGGTCTTTTGAAGTCTTCCACCCCAGTCTTCACAAGTGTAAAGTCTGCTTTTGATAAATACACTTTGTTTGCAGTGACAACCTTGTCTGGGGGTGGGGATGGGATATGGATGTCCAGGGAAAGGTGGGTATGGTCAGATATCAACAATGGTGGTCTACCTCTGGTGTGGAACAGTGAGTACCCATGTTGCAGATGGTCAGGTGCAATATGTATTCCCCCTTGTGGCTGTGGTGAGTGGTTTGGCCATAGCACATGGACTCACAAATTGTAGTGGCTGTAGGGTAATGTTGTAGAGGCCTGAGTAGTTCCCACACACAATATGCCTGTACCTGACATTAACAACTGGAATGGTGTATGTGAACACCTGCATATCCTGGCACTGTTCCCAGGGAAGCAAAGTGTGTGTCCTGGATGTGGGAGGGGTGGTCTGGACTGGTTGTGTTGTGTGTTACAGGTCCTGTGGTCACGAAGCATGGTATAGAACATAACCTGCCAGTGCGATGTGCATATCTGACCCTGAGGTAGGTGGCTGCAAATGCATATATATGCTATCCCCCACCTGACAGGTAGTATTAGATGTACATACCTCTGTAGAAATAATGATGTCAGCACCCTATAAATACTGCAGGTGCAGAACAGATGCCCAGTAATTCAGATAGTGCGCACTGCTAATGCGTCTCCCTCAAGTGTCATAATATAGTCAGGTAGGGGTTTGAATCTTGCAAATGCTCAGTGTGTGTGTGTGGGTGAGCGGGGTTGTTGTGTGTGCAAGTCTGTGTGAGGGAAATGTCCCTTTTGGCAATTGGGAAAACACACTACAGTATGCATATTCCCCTTTCTAAACACTGATGATGTCAGCACCCTATAAGTACAGCAGGAGAAGGGAAACCTCCCAATAATGCAAATAGCGCGTTCTGCTAATGCGTCCGTCTCGAGTGTCATAACATAGTTAGGTAGGGGTTTGAATCCTGCAAATACCCAGTGTGTGTGGAGGGGGGTTAGTGTGTGTGCAAGTCTGTATGAAAGAAATGTCCCTTTTGGCAACTAGGAGAACACACTACAGGATACACATTCCCCTTTCTAAACACTGATGATGTCAGCACCCAATAAGTACAGCAGGAGAAGGGAAACCTCCCAGTAATGCGAATAGCGCGCTTTGCTAATGCGTCCGTCTCGAGTGTCATAACATAGTTAGGTAGGGGTTTGAATCCTGAAAATGCCCAGTGTGTGTGGAGGGGGGTTAGTGTGTGTGCAAGTCTGTATGAAAGAAATGTCCCTTTTGGCAACTAGGAGAACACACTACAGGATGCACATTCCCCTTTCTAAACACTGATGATGTCAGCACCCTATAAGTACAGCAGGAGAAGGGAAACCTCCCAGTAATGTGAATAGCACACTCTGCTAATGCGTCCATCTCAAGTGTCATAACTTAGGTAGGGGTTTGAATCCTGCAAATGCCCAGTATGTGTGGAGGAGGGTTAGTGTGGGTGCAAGTCTGTATGAAAGAAATGTCCCTTTTGGCAACTAGGAGAACACACTACAGGATGCACATTCCCCTTTCTAAACACTGATGATGTCAGCACCCTATAAGTACAGCCAGAGAAGGAAAACTTCCCAGTAATCCGAATAACACACTCTGCTAATGTGTCTTTCTCAAGTATCATAACATAGTTAGGTAGGGGTTTGAATCCTGCAAATGGCAAGTGTGTGTGCAATTCTGTATGAAAGATATGTGCTTTCTGGCAATTAGGAGAACACACTACATGATGCACATTACCCTTTCCAAACACTGATGATGTCAGCACCCTATAAGTACAGCCGGAGAAGAGGAACCTCCCAGTAATTCGAATAGCGCTCTCCGCTAATGCATCTCTCTCAAGTGTCATAACATAGTTAGGTAGGGGTATGAATCCAGCAAGTGTGTGTAATTGCAAGTGTGAGAGAACAGTTCCTTTTGGCAACTACTACAATACACCAGATGGTGCATATTCCCCCAGTAAACACAGGTGATGTCACCACACAGTACAGCCAAACAGGGCAAATTGCCCAGTAATGCAAATAGTGCACTCCGCTACTGGGTCTCTTACTACTGTCAGAGCACAGTTAGGTATGTTTTGGAAACCCACAACTGCCACGTGTGTTTGTGTCACACAAAATGCCCATGTGTGGGTTGTTGTTCATAACAATGCATGACACTGCTTAAACCAGCAATGGCAATGCACACATGATGTATGTGTGCCACATACACATATATACCCGTGACCTTCAATAGTTCCCATGTCTGACATGTGCCTCAAGTGAATAAATGGTATTTGCACTGCATAACATTATGACTGTGTCTTACTGTGCAGGGGCTGCATGTAGTATGTGTATATACAGTGTGAGTTGTATATGGTATCATCCTAACAGCGGGGGATACACATCTGGTCTGGGCCATATAGTCTACATGTAGTCAATGAACAGGTGCTGCATGTTCCCACCTGTTGTGGGAGTGGTAACATGTTGTTCCACTGCAATTCAGTGACTACATGCTAGGAACCTTTCAGCTAGTGTGTTGTAGCTACAGTAATGCTCACACACAATGTTCGGCTGGATGCAGTCCAGCCATATATAGACATATGTAGAGACCGTGTTGTTAGGGAGGACAGGTGGGTTTCCTGTGTATGGGAGGGTTGTGTGTGCCAGGCTATGAACCAGAAGGCAGTCCAACACACTGTTAGCTGCACATGGATAGGGCCTGATGCTTTGTGCTGTGCCATCAACCTGGAGGTGTGTGTATCTGTGGTGCCTTGAGATACCTCCCTCCTGTTCATGTGTGGTACATGTGTAGGGGACGACAGGCATGGTATGAGGTATAACCTGGCAGTGATGGGTTGCACCTGTGAGCCGTGAATCAGGAATCTGTTACTGCACAGATATTGCAGTTTACCATGCTGAGGACAGTGTCCAGTGCATGCATCTTGTGGTGTACACTGCTGGTGTTGTGTAGCATTATTGTTAGTGTCCTATCCCGTGTGATACCCGCGGAGGTGGCTAAGTAATCTGAGCCCTGCATCAAAAGGCACTATGTGTGTATCAAGAGGCTTCGTTAATATACAATGGCCCATGGGTGACATGTGCAAGCTGCCCCTCGCAGATCATTGTGGCTTCCCTAGCATGTAAGCACACGCTGACAGCCACTGAATACCCTATGAATGACATTGGAGATTGAACAAAATGTAGACGTAGAACACACTTCCTACATATTGTGGTAGCATACCTGGTGAGAGTATGATGGCAACCAAGGTCAGGCTCATACCAGCTCGTGCCACATGCTGAGAGAGCCCTTCTATGTTCCCTATCATGTAGTCCAGGGAGGTATGTCTCAGGTCATCCATAGTGGCATGGACAATGACTGAGTTATATGTGTCCATGCCTCTGACTGACCTGTATGCATGTGTTATGTGGTGGACCATAGTGCCCCATGAGCATATCACTGTTACCTTCACCATGTACAGCCTGTTGAGTGGGACCCCACTGCACCGGTCAAGAGAGGTACCTGGCACATCTGTAGCAGGTGTGTTGTGTAGCCCTACAGGCTATGAGTGTTTGGCACACAGGATGTGTGTGCCATGTGTGGCATGTGCTCTGTTCCGACTTAACGTATGCCTGTGTGCCAACTGCGGAGGTGTGTGATGCTCAGGCAGGATGCTATTCTGAGGCTCCAAGTATGCCCCAGTGTGTTCATGTGTTTGGATTGCTGTCAGTGCAGGTCTATGTCAGACTGTTATTATTGTCACTGTAGTATGTCATGCCACCTGACAGGGTATGCCAGTACTGGGTTCAGAGTGCTCAGTCCCCAGATTGGCTATGTTGTTGCATCTCACACATGTGTTGTACGTTCCTGGCCAGGGGAGAGGGTTGACTGCATACATGTGGCAGCTGTGACATTGCCACATGACTCACATATTCCACAACTGGACCATAGAGGTGATCCATAAGTTACCTTTGCACACACTACCATAGTAGTGTGATTGCCATGGTGATTACCAACACATAGGGTCAATGGGGAACAACATACTGAAGGTGAGTATGTGTGGGTGTACTGCTTCTGATTTCATAGCGCTGGCATTTATGACTGCACACATGGGCAAATGCCAGGTAAGTCATATGAAATGTGTCACAGGCAACGTACATGCGAACAGGACAGACAGTGACGTTCTGTCAAGTGAGACATTGACATACGTATAGTAAGCTATGCAGATGTCACTAGGAATCCACATAAGCTCTGTAAATCTGCATTGCAGGTGGAATCAGTGTTCCAGGGAACCTCAAGTAAACATGCATGCAAACAAAGCTACAGTAAGCAGGGCTGGAAGTAGTCCATTGTACAACAAAGAAGGGTACCACTTCCAGTAGGTAACAGTGCAAATATGCAGGCACTATAAACATGTACCCAGGAATGCACAGCTCAGATGTCCATGGTAAAACCGGAATTATTTAAAATTTAATTTAATTTAAAGTAAATTGGTACTGCACACATATCAACATGGGCAAACATCCACATTGCATAGTCGTTGTGGGCAACATGCCACCATTAGTGTACATATCCCTCATTGCGTATCACTACTTGCATTACCTTCTCCCCTGTGCTATCTATGTATGCAGCTATCTGTTGACATCCTTACCACCAGTATGCAAAAATGTGCAGCTGTTACACTATGGTAGTTGCTATGGGTGTAGATAACAATTCAGGACAGTCATACAGTTACTGCATCAGGCATGCTGGGATATACACACAATCATATCAGCACACTGTACTGTTACCAACATGATACTATTAATACACTTCTATGTAGTCACCCTGTGCATCAGCAACATGTTAACCTGTTCCTGCACTGATGTTAGAGATTGCAGGAGGTGGCACAGTTTCATCATATGCACAGGGTGTGAACTA
Organism: Protopterus annectens; assembly: GCF_019279795.1. Lineage (NCBI taxonomy): Eukaryota > Metazoa > Chordata > Ceratodontiformes > Protopteridae > Protopterus > Protopterus annectens. Next base: position 1,238,099,416 of record NC_056726.1, on the reverse strand, counting down.
GGTATGCCTGAGTCTGCCACTGATACCACCAATTGACATGTATGTGTATGTGTGTTGGTGAAGGACAGCAGTACAGGGTGGGGCAGTGTTGATGCCGTGTGTGCATGTATGTGGTAGCCCTAGGTGTTAACATTTCGCATGTGTGTATGCATGCACACAGTTCCACCTCATGGCTGCCATATACTGGAGTTTGTGGACAGCTACAGACTGCGCCTGCCAGGTCATACAGATCAGTGTCTGTGGCCACGGACACGGTACCTGTGCCTGGCAGGGGTGCTACGGATCATATCCGGTACTAAGGCAGACTGGGTACTGTCATCAGAAGCGGGTGTTCGTTGACTGGACACAGGTCCCTGTTGGGACTGTCCAGAGCCACGTGCACATGGTCTCCTGGGACAGTCTGATGACAGCACACACCCAACATTGCTGGGGCTGCTGCTGGCACTATGGGGGCATCCACGGGCCTGTTGTCATCCACGCCGACTGCCAGCTGCTGCTGTTGCTGGCATACGGCCAAGTCGACGCTGCAACTGTCCACCATTGCCCTGGCTCATGGACATGTAGTTGTGGAACTGCTGTAATATGTCCCCACAACGTCTGTCTATGACATTGGTGAAATTACGGATAGCATCCGCAATGTCATGCATACTGTCAGTCATGGATGTGCAACATGCTCTCAGCTCCCTCAGACCCTGTCTGGTGTACCTTTCCATATGTGACTGTGCCTGCATGACAGCCTGAAACATAGCTGAGGTTGACAGACCTCTTTGGGCATGTCTGCCAGAGGCAGTATGCCCATGGATGCTCCAACAAGAACCCATGGGCAACTGTCTGTGTGGTACCATCTCAGGACCCTGCCCATGGCTGCTGTATGGGGAAGCATGTGCCACAGATACAACATTACCCTGGTCAATGCCCACTGTATCCTGTCCATCACCTAGGGACATTGGTGACATAGGATGTACTGGCAGGATGACTGTGCGCAATGATGGGGTTGACAGCTGTGTACTGTCAATTGGCTGAAAAATGACAGACCCTGACACACCTTCCTGTGCCATTACACAGATATCATCATTATCAGTACCTGTGGCACCAGATTCAGGTTCCCTGCTGCAGGACACCAGAGCAGCACCAGAACCTGTGGGAGGAAGACAGGAAACACAGTTTACAATGTCTACACAATGTTACCAGTGATGCACACAGGCACACATGCACCCATGCACACATGCACACATGGACACATGCACACATGCACACATGGACACATGCACACATGCACACGTGCACACATGCACACATGCACACGTGGACACATGCACACATGCACACATGCACACGTGGACACATGCACACATGCACACCCCGCAGTATACACACACAGCACTACTGAGTTACACTATTATTACTAGCACTATGAAGACTATTATAGATATTGTTAATACACACTCACCAGCATGGATGGGCTGCCTTGCTGTAACACCGAAGAGACCTGCAGAAATGAGGGGACTAATATCAGTGGGCACAACTGTGCCATTGATACTGCGTATGATACACTTCAGTAGTACAACAGTTGCCTTTCACATGTCAGCTGCTGATATTGGCAATATCACACCTGCACAATTACATACTATGTTGACAGCTACATACCAAGGACACACCTTACACATGCATAAACTAACAGTGTACAGAACAGTCAAGTGTACATATGGCATATTACCTGCACGCTCCATGTCGTGTTGCTGTGTGGATCCAGCCTCCATCATAATGCAGGTGTGTTGCTGTTGATGTTCCTGGGCTGGAGCCACAACACTTAGGAGTAGCCCCTCCAGTCTGGTGAGGGGGGGATGTGTGGCCACCCCACCTCCTGTGGCGACCTGTTGCCTGTGGATATCCGACGCACGCTGACAGACATTTCTGATTAAATCACTGCAGTGATGTCGTACCTGCTCATATGTCCTATTATGTGTGCCAATGTCATTTACCCTACGGACAAGGTCTTGCCACAGTGCAGCCCTCTCCTGCTGATTCTGGCTGGTGCGGGAAAACAGTATGTCATAATCCCACACCAGGCTTTGGTGTATCTCTTCATCTTCTGCAGCAGAGTAGGCAGGATTTCGCCGACACGCCATGTCCCTGAAAGAGAACACAAACAGGATATCAGCAAACTATGTCAGCAAAATATGGTTCAGTACCTTGACTATGGTGCATGGTATCCTGGGTTTGAACCTGGCCACTGCTTTTTATATTTTATGACTGTCTAGACAGGCTAGGAGGTGTGTCTGTGTAAAGGCAGTTTTGTTACAGCTTGCTCAACGTTGCCCATCGGTTAGCTTGTTGGCGCGGGGTGCAGATCCGCGCAAACGGGTTACGCTGGTTTACGCTTCATTTGGCTGTAAGCACCCATATTATGCTCAGCTCAGCTAGGGGCACACAGTTTCAGCGTGTTAAACCACTGCTCACCTACAGGCACTCATTCTATACCTGTAAAACCACTGCTCACCTACGGGTACTCATTCTACACCTGTTAAACCACTGCTCACCTACGGGCAGATGCACTCAACTTGTTAGACTGCAGCTCAGCTATAGGCACATCTGGCATCTTTTATTGTTTTGTTATCTCACATTTTTTCAAAATAAATGGCCCATTTCATTACATTTTACATAAAATATAATTTTATATGTGTACATATATGTCAGGGACTTGTTTCGTGCTTATTTGACTAAAAATAAAAATTGATGTTGTGGGGTCTCGAACCTTGACTGCTTGCTTTTCAGCCAACGTCTCTACTGCTACGCTATTGCTTTTTGGCTTACTTTGCATAGTTAGTTCTTATATGCTTTTCCACTTACTGCTAACTGTGGCTAAGCTATGGGCACGCCCGCGCAAACGAGCGCACTCACGGGCAAACATCTTTACAATTTAAAAAAATTATAACATGTTCATTTATATATTTTATGTTCATAGTGTGTGGGGGCATGTGTTGTTTTGTGTTTATTCACATTTCCATGGACTCTGTCGTGGGGGTTTACTTTCGGCACTTTTACTCTTCTAAGGGGGCGTGTCCGTTTGCAGGGCTCGGCCTACGGACACGCCCCCTACTGTCTTCCACGGACCGTGTAAGCCTTAGGTGTGATTCAGCATGCCCTCATGCATATGCATGACATGCTGACGTCACACCATTTAACTGCAGCCTCCGTGTAAGCCTTGTAACTCTTACACGGAGGCTTCATGAATCCTGCCCATTGTCTATTTGCCATCTTTAGCCTACTTGCTAACATCTCCTACAGGGCCCACCACTCATGTATACTATTCCAGTTCTATTTAAGCGTATATATACACAGAAACACACACACACACACACACACACACACACACACACACACACACACACACACACACACACACACACACACCTACTTTTCTTAGTAATCTACTTTCCTAAGTCTGCTTATTACATTATATTATTTCCTCTGAACAAAACTGAATGATGCCAGTGGTAAACCATGAAAATAACAAAAGAATATAGACTTTAATGAAGATAGTACTATCTTTTCTTGTATACTAACTCTTTTCCTGTCAATAATCTCATACTCAAAGAATATGACATAATTTGTTAGTAAAGTGGAAATGGTATAACATTTGATCATTTCTGTTGTTTTATTTATGCTTTGTTGACAGAGTTAGTTTCAGTAGGCCAGCAGCCTCTTTTCAGTGAAGACCTAAGAGGGTATTCACACTTACTGAGGAAATTTGGTCAAGCGGTTACTGAGGAATCTTTTACATTTACCTGAGTTACCACTGAGTCAGGCAGAGGCGGCTCTCAGTTTAACATGTTATCCAAAGGATAGTGCACTAAAGCATGGAGGACCCACATCATGTTACACTGCAGTGTTGATGTTGAAAAAACATAAATGCTATAGGAATAGAACCTATAACACTGTGAACAAAAGTACGCTACCTGTTGAGCCCCTGACATTGTCAATAGCTAATACCACATTTTAACAGTTTTAGCATGTGCGTTTATTCACAAATATGCATCTACTTCACAATGGGAAATTGTGATTATCTAAACAGATATCACACTGTAGAAGTAGACTGCATTTTGTATACTAATATTATCTTGACAAAATTATTGTTGCTTCCTTTAACAAAGAGTAAATGTTTATAAATAGTGATTGAACAATAAATATACAGAACTATATTTCATTTTATTTATTTAGATCTAGTAAATTGTCAGAAACTTTATCCAAATCTCTGTTGTAAGGAGAAATGCAGAGCCTGGCATACCTTATCAAGGAGATAACTGAGTATACAGATAAATGTTTTGAGTCAGTCAGTATAAATACCACATGGGTGTTATAGCTTTGGCTTGTTTGCTTTTAATTAAAAAATTAAAAAATATTTTAAAATTTTTCTAAAGAAATCCCAATCCCTCCGCACCACATGCTCCAGAGACCTCAACCTCATTACCACAATCAACAGAACTTGCCGGAGGGATGGGTTCATAACCCAGAGACTGCCCATGCTATGGAATAGACGTCCCATACATGTCAAACAGAGCATCTCGCTGGTCCTCTTCAAGAAAAATATTGATGAGTGGATGGCAAATAGAAAACTCAACCTGGGGATCACTCCAGTGGCTCTACTTGACAGAGGCACTGGGAACTAAGGTCGGGTGGCACGATGCCAGGGTAATCCTATGGGCTAGGTTTGTAAAGGCTCCAGGGCCATTAGCCTAGTACACATCTATGAACCTATAATTATACATTGTCTATGCTTATTGCAGAAGTGTTTCTTCTTCCTTTAATTCTGGTATGTCATCTTGTTTCCTTATTGGGCCTATTATAAATGCTTACATGCTAGAAGCTCTCACAACACTTGCTTGTTGTCACTTGCTCAAAATGGTAAGTGGTCTAACTCCCACTAGCCGAATCTTAATTTCCTAGCAGTCAAACTACCCAGTGTTATTAAACTGTACAGCCCTACCAGAGCCCCATCTTTAACCTTAAAACTTCCACCCACTCCCAACCTTAACCTGCATCTTTACTTTCTTATACCCGAACCTTAAACTCTACTCCACCTCCATACAAGTAAAACCCCCAATCACTGATTAAATGTAAAATTTCCCTCCCCCTCCCCAACTTTAAGGTTTTCTATCACTCCCTGAACCAAAACTCCTCCCCCAAATGTAAACTCTCATACTTCCTCCCTAGCCCTAAACTACCCTCACACTACTGCTGCTCCCTAATCCCACACTTCCCATCCAATCTCTAAACCTAAAACTCCCATGCAGCTCCCTAAATCTAAACTACCCTCCCAGTCCCTACCCTTAAAACTCCACTCTGACTGCCAAAACCTAAATCCCCGTCCCAGCCACTATCTTAAACTCTATGCTACACCCCACCTCCATCCCACTCATCTCCATAGTCTATGTTACACTCTCACCCCCATCTCACTCCCACCCCATAGTCTACATTACACCCCCACCCCATCCTAATCACACCCCGAGTCTATGTTACACTCCCACCCTCGTCCCACTCACTTACCATAGTCTATGTTACACTCCCACCCCATCCCACTCACTGTCCATAGTCTATATTACACCAGCACCAATCCCCCCTCACTCCCCATAGTCTATGCTACACCCCCACCTCCATCCCACTCACTCCCAAGTCTATGTTACACTCCCACTCCCATCCCACTAAGTCCCCATAGTCTATACTACATTCCCACCCCATCCCACTCACTGTTCATAGTTTATGTTACACCCCCCCACCCTCTTCCCACTCACTCCCCATAGTCTACATTGCACTCCCACCCCATCCCACTAACTGTCCATAGTCTATATTATACCCCACCCATCCCAGTCACTCCCCATAGTCTATGCTACACCCCATCTCCATCCCACTCACTCTCACTCCCCATAGTCTATGCTACATTCCCACCCTATCCCACTCACTGTCCATAGTCTATTTTACACCCCCAACCCATCCTACTCACTGTCCATAGTCTATGTTAACCCCCACCCATCCCACTGATTCTTCATAGTCTAGGTTACAACCCCATCGCATCTCACTCACTTCTCATAGTCTATGTTACACCCCCACTCCATCCCACTCCCTCCCCATAGTCTATGTTACATTCCCACCTCATCCCACTCCTGCCCCATAGACTATGTTACACCCCTACCCTATTCCACTCACTCCCCTTAGTCTATGTTACACCCCCACCTCCATACCACTCACTCCCCATAGTCTATGTTCCACTCCCACCTCCATCCCACTCATTCCCCATAGTCTGTGTTACACCCCACCCGCATCCCACTCACTCACCATAGTCTATGTTACATTCCCACCTCATCCCATTCCTGCCCCATAGACTATGTTACACCCCTACCCCATTCCACTCACTCCCCATAGTCTTACACCCCACCCGCATCCCACTCCCACCCCCTAGCTGCTATATTTTTGCTCGAACTCAAACAATGTGTTTGGAGAAGTTGCAGCACCTTCACTTTCCCCACATGGCTGACATACCTTGCTTAAACTCATATTCAAGTCTGACAAAAGTGACAGCCCATGTGAGCTACAAGATGCCAAAGTCCATGGCTTCCAGACAGTGGTCTTTAAGTGCATGAGACTCAGATGCTTGTAGCAGTCCCTTCCTTATTGTTTTTGTAATGGTACTACAAGGTAGCTTGCCACCTACTAAGTCCATCATTCATAGGTTCATAGGTAGGTACTAGGCTATCAGCCCTGGGGCCTATATAAGCCTAGCGAAAAGGGTTCCCTGGCTTTCACCACTCAAGAAAATTATTTTCCTGTGCCCCTGTCAAGCAGTGCCGCAGAAGTGATCCCTGGGGAGAATTTTCTATTTCCCATCCAGTTGTCAAGGTTTTTCTTAAACAGGGCCAATGAGGAGCTTTGCTTGACATGAATGGGTAGTTTGTTCCAGTGTATGGGAAGTCTCTGGGACAGGTAACTATCCCTCCAGTATGTTCTGTTTATTGTAGTGACAAGGTTTAGGTCCCTGGAGCGTGTGGTTCAGAGAGATCAGGATTTCTTTAAGTGTAGCATGTCCAACAGCTCTGGGTTTAACATAGGTTTGTATGTTAGGCAGAATGCCTCTGAGTAGGTGATATGCAACGGCATAGAGCTGGAGTTATTTGAGACAGTCTGCGTATGGCATCTGTTTGAGGCCAGTAATCCTCTTAGTGAGGTATTTCTGTGGCCCTTCCAATTATAGTAGGTGTCTTGAGAGATACATACCAAACGGGGCATTGTACTCTATAATGGGTCTGATGAGGGATGAATAGAGAGGAACAATGACCTCCTTTTTTCTAGAGGAGAACCCTTTTGTGATGAGGTGTGCCATGTAGAAGGATTTCCTGACTACTGTGGCAATGTGGTTATCAAAGGAGAAACTACTGTCCACCTGTGTCCCGAACTCTGTTATCACACTTTCAGTGTTTAGTGAGCTACCGCCTATGTGGTAGTTCATGGGTACTGAGTTATTCCCAAAGGGGATGACAATGCACTTCTTGGCATTGAGCTTGAGGCCATGACTTTGACACCAAGCATCTGTCGCTTTGAGGCCCTTTTGTAGAATGTCTCCATCATTAGGTGATTCTATTATGGCTCCCAGTTTGCAGTCATCTGCGAACTTTGTTAGCCAAAGACCTTCTGTGTTGGCCTGCACTTCAGAGAAGTAGATGCCAAACAGGAGAGGACCCAGGACCGAACCCTGTGGTACTCCACTCGTCACTGGTCTGAAGTCGGACCTGGAGTCGGCTACTTTTACTGTGTAGGTTCTGTCAGTGAGCCAGCTGGCCACCCATCTTGTGGCATAGGGATTTATGGCCGGTTTAGTGAGTTCATCTATAATTCCAGAGTGGGGGATGGTATTGAAAGCCTTGGCGAGGTCAAGATAGGCTGTGTGCATTACCTTGCCCTCATCTACGGCTCTAGTGACTGCTTCAAAGAAGTCAATCAGGTTTAGTAGACATGATCTACCTTTTACAAACCCAAACTGAGTGGGGTCCAGGGATTGGAGGTTACCTATGTCTTTGTTTATAAGCTCCAAGATGATACATTCCATGGCCTTGCAGACCAGGCTTGTCAGGCTAATGGGTGGTAGTTTCCAGGGTCTGTGTTGGCACCCCCTTTGTGGAGTGAGATAATCGTCGCTGTATGCCATTCAGTAGGCACATAGCCTGAGGTGAGGTTAAGACTGAACATGGTACTTAGGTTGGGTGCCACTTCATTCTGTAGTTCGTGTAGTATGCAGCCTGGGATGTTGTCTGGTCCCATGGATGTTGTATTCTTAGCTTTGGAGAGTGTGGTCTTTACTTGTTCATCCATGATTACAGGGGCTTTGCATTCTTCCAGTATTAAGATGGGCCATTTGGAAGGTGAGAGGGGGGTAAAGTTAACCACTGAACCTATCTGCCAGGATGTTGGCAGTATTGGTTGGTTCTATATATTTAGTGCCATTGTGCTGTAGCTCAGGGCAGATCTGAGTGTTGCCATTGAGATTCTTGACATAGCTGTAGAATGTTTTGTGTATGTGGTATATGTGAGTGATTCTGTAAAGCAAGCCTTAATTATTTCACATTTTTCTGTAAAGAGCAATAGATTATGTTATTGAAAAAATACATTGCACAATATATTTGTTTAGCAGTCAATCAATCTGAGCTTGTGTAATTACTTCTTTTCATTGTCTAGAGCTGTGTTTGTGGTATACCAGAACAAGTCATACTCTATAGTCAAAAAAATATATAGAAATTCAAGATAAATCATTCCTTATCATACAAGTAGTTTGTAACACAAGAGTAACCAGGTAATACACAAAGTAGCCAATCAAAAGTCCAGTTATTAATAAACCTGACTAACTTATTTTCCAGGACTACATGGAAACAGGTAACACAAAATGTTCCATTATTCAATAAAAGTTACCCTCAACAAGACTTTGGGGTCTATTGTATTTGGTTATTTTCCATTTACTAATTTCATGTATTCATTGTTTTGATCACCTGGCACATAAATTAATAATCCTGAACAGTTTTTCGACCTTGAACCAGACTATAGGCAAACAAACAAACATAGAGCTTCACAAAGGCCAAAACTGTTATTTCTTTAATTGACTTTATATATAAGAGAACTTTGCTGCAGCTAAGCAGTATAGGTTCATAGGTGTTTATTTATTTTTATTTTACATTTGTTGACCGGGATAGTTTGACTGGATACATGTCCATTTTCAGTGGAGGCCCGTGAAGAAAAGCTACAAAGGTAGTTACAAAAGCAAATATAACAAAATACAAATTAAGCACAGTTTACAGACTCTATTGAGACATATAAGTTATACAATCTCACAAACTTATGATATAGTTTAACAAACTAAAACACCAATAAGTTGCAGGTGAAATAGTATTGGCACACAAATATAACTAAATATTTAGTCAGGCTTGCAGCAAGGACATAACCAATGAGAACTGAAATACTGCTTGAGACTTTTCTTGAATATAGAGTAGTCTCTAGAGTAATGTCAGCAGGCAGTGAGTTCCAAATTTTGCCAACAGAGTTGGCGAACAGAGTATCACCGGCTGAGTTGTTAGATTTGACAGTTTGTGCTACCAGTCTATTAGATGAGCAAAGTGGTCTAAGGTTACAGTAGGAGTAGATAATGTTTTTAAGTGCAGGTGTATTTTCAGGTTGGTTAAGTACTTTATGAGCCACTATAAGTTGGTTGTACTGAATTAGCCTGGCAGTTTTTACAGTGATGTGTTCTGTAGGGCAAGCCAGTGGCAAATCTAGCTATGTGATTATAGCAGCTATAGAGTTTGTTAAGATCAGTTTTGTTTAAGTTGGTAAGTAAAGGGGGAGACATACAAAAGGGTAGAGAGTAGATGGGAGCGGGCAATGGCAGTTCTAGCAGGTGGGGTTAGGAATGGTTTAATCCTATATAGTGAGCCAAGTTTTTTATTAATGGTTTTGATAGTTTTATTGACATGCACATAAAATTTAAGATTATCTTATGATAACACCTAGGAGTTTTGTGTGGACATCTGGGGAGATTATGGTTCCATTATTAGACTTAGTGGAGAAGGATAATACTGGAGACCTTTCAGTGGAGGAGAAAAGTAGTAGCTTTGTTTTGTTGGGGTCTAAAATCAGATGACAATCAGAAAGCCAGTTTTCAACTAGTTAAAAGTATTCTGAGTTAATGCCTGCAAATCTAGCTGGGAGGTGGCAGAGCAAATCAAAGTGGAGTTGACCGCGTATTGAATGCAGTTTGCTTTTGGGATGACAGTATAGAGGTCTTTAATGAAAATGGAAAACAAAAGAGGTCCCAGAATAGACCCCTGGGGGACACCTAGGTTGTTGGGTAGGAGGTTGGATATTTTATTCTGCCAGTTTAGTCTTCTACTAGGCCTTTTTAAGCCTAACCATGCATCCCAAATCTCTGGCAAGTTCTGATACCCTTGATAAGTGTAAGTATGGGCCTGGGAGAAGAGCCATTTACAGGTTACCTGTGTCAATTAGCAACACAGATGCCAAACAAGGGATGAATTTCCAGTTTCCCATCCAATTGTCCAAGTTGCACTTCAGTTGGGTTAGGGAGGAACTCTGCTTCACATGGATGGGGAGTCTGTTCCATAGACGGGGCAGTCTCTGGAATACATACCTATCTCTCCAGTAGGTCCTATTTATATCACAGGGAAGGTTTAAGTCTTTAAAATGGGTAATTCTTGTGCTGTTTCTTTTGTGGATTTACAGGAGGTCCATCAGAGTGGTGTTTGACAATGCCCAGTATGCCAGGCATAGATCTCCCCTCAAAAGCCTGTAGGAGACAGAATACAGGGTTAGGACCTTGAGGCAGTATTCAGAGGACGTATTACTTACACCCTATATTCTTTTAGTGAGGAACCTCTGTGGACATTCCAATTGCTGGACATGTCTGGTTAGGTACATACCAATGGGGGCATTATACTCAATGATAGGGCTGATGAATGCCGAATCCAGTGGAACAATGACTTCATTGGACTTAGATGCCATACCTTTGTTTATAAATTGTGCAACATAGAATGATTTCCTCACCATTGTAGACACGTGATGATCAAAAGTAGATTACTATCTATGTGAGTCCCTAAGTCCCGGACTACTGGGTCAGCTCTAAGGGGTGTGTTGTCAATATGACAGTTACTAGGGATGGATGTCTTTCCAAAGGATACTATTATGCATTTATTGGCATTTAGTTTTAGTCCATGGCTCTGACACCAGTTGTTTGTCTGTGTCAGCCTCTCCTGGAGAACATTTGTGTTAATGGGAGAATATGCAGCTCTGAAGACATATTTGTGGATATTGCAATGGCACAGAAGTATATGCTTTACAAAATAAGGACAAAGTCCATCTGAAACATGACCTGGACAGGGAAAGTAGGACTTTTACTTTGGCTGGTGAAGTGAGAAGTTTCATAAAAATGTTCTGCATATTAATATTTGTATTAATCTTTGTATTTACAGTGTATTGTAATATGATATAAATGTTCTCTAGTGTATATATATTTTCTGTTCTTTTATTTGTGGAGCTTTTCTCCCTAGGCCTCCTCTGAAAGTGGATAAAATTATTCATTCTGACATTCCCAGTAAAAAATGCCAATAAATAAAGCCTGCATGACTCAGCCCTGTTATGAATACATGCATGATTATAAAAACTGAATAATGGATACATATCAGCTTTGATTGCTCATCGTGCTTATATATGCTGAGATGAATGCAGTTAAGAACTGAGTGTGGGGACTCTTACAAATACTGAATAATGGATACACATCAGCTTTGATTGCTCATCGTGCCTATATATGCTGAGATGACAGTAGTTAAGAGCTGAGTGTAGGGACTCTTACAAATGCTGAATAATGGATACCCATCAGCTTTGATTGCTCATCGTGCCTATATATGCTGAGGTGACTGTAGTTAAGAGTTGAGTGTAGGGACTCCATATTTTAACCTTACACTCATTATCTTGTAATATTCAACCAAGATGGACTGTCTGCCTAAAAAATTACTCAGCTCTGAAGATTACCTATAGGATCATAGGAAGTTAGTTACTAGGCTATTGGCCCTGAGGCCCTTATAAGCCTAGCCAAGAGTTTAGTCCATGTTTAAACAAGTTAATACCCGATGCCCCTGTCCAGCTGGGACATGAGTGGAATCCCAGGGATGTATTTTCTGTTTCCCATCCAGTTATTCAGGTTGTGCTTAAAAAGGGGTGAAGGAGTAAAGGGGTCCTCTGCTTGATATGGAGAGGGAGTGTGTTCCAAAAATGGGTGAGTCTCTGGGGCACAAATCTGTCTTGCCAACAAGTCCTATTGATGTTACAGATCAGGTTAAGGCTGTACGTGTGGGTTACTTGAGTGGAGCTTGACTTGCGGATGTGCAGCAATCCCATCAAGGTGGTGTCCGAGATCGCCTTGTATGCCAGACAGAGGTCACCTCTGAGGAGTCTGTATGAAACTGAGTAGAGGGACAGAGCATTTAGCCTATCTGTGTATGGTAGATTTTTGAGGCCCTTGATTCTCCTGGTGAGGAACCTCTGCGGTCTCAACAGCTGCTGCATGTGCTTTGCAAGGTACATGCCAAATGGGGCATTGTACTCAATAATGGATCTTATAAGGGAAGAGTACAGAGATGTTATGACCTCCTTGTCCTGGGTAAGATACCCTTACTTATGAGGTGGGCAAAGTAGAAGGCTTTCCATACAACGGAAGCAACATGGTGGTCAAAAGTCAGGTTGCTATCAACCTGGGTGTCGAAATCCCTCATATCTGATTGTGTGCTTAGGATGTTGATATTAATGTGATACTTTGTGGGGACATCACTCTCCCCAAAGAGGATGATGATGCACTTTTTGCTATTTAGCTTGAGGCCATGTTTCTGGCAGCAGTCATTTGTTTGGGTGAGACCCTCTTGGAGGATGTCAACATCACTATAGGAATTGATGACAGTGACCAGCCTTTAGTCATCTGCAAACTTGGTTAGCCATAGCCCACTGGTTTTGGCTTGTATCTCAGAAAAGTATATTCCAAATAACAGAGGCCCCAAGACCGAACCCTGGGGTATGCCGCTTGTTATGGGTCTACTGCTTGAGGTGGCTTCCTCTATTTTGACTAGGTGAGTTCTATCAGTAAGACAGTTAGGGGTATGCCACTTGTTATGGGTCTACTGCTTGAGGTGGCTTCCTCTATTTTGACTAGGTGAGTTCTATCAGTAAGACAGTTAGCTACACATCTGGTAACATATGGATTGATGCCATAAACTAATCTCACTGGATATTCACATCCCGACTCCACCCCCTGCCCTGAAAACCACAGTGACAAACTTCTCTAAAGCAAATTTCACACTCCTCAAAACTGAGGTGGAATCCTTCAAAGCCCCCGGGCCTGTGAAAAATATGTCCCAGACCGCAGAATCCTTTATAAACGCATTCTATGAACACCTTCAGGAATGCATGGATCATGCAATCTCAAATAAAACCAAGACCCAATCCTCCAAAGGCAGACGTCCTGTCTGGTGGACCCCAGCCATAAACAAACTATACAATAGAAGGAGGAGGAAGCTACTACATGATAGAGCAAAATCCCAAAAAGGGAAGGCATCTCTGATCAGTATTAGCAAAAAACTACGGTCACTCATAAAATCGTCTAAGGCCAGCTTCGAGAGAAAAATTACACAGGACACTAAGGATAATCACAAGGCTTTCTTTAGTTATGTTAGGAACCTGGGTGGGAATTCCCAGATATGTTCAGAATTAGTCCAAAATGACAAAAATACACTGTACCCACAGACATTGCCAACATCCTAGCTGACAGGTTCAGCGCAAACTCCCCCCCCCACCAAAAGGGCAAATATTTATCCCAGCAGAGTGCTGTCCCCCTGACATCTCAGATGCTCAGGTAAGAGCCGTCCTCTCCAAAGCAAAAAACACAGCATCAATGGGACCAGACAGTGTCCCGGGCTGCGTCCTACATGAACTCCAAGAAGAGCTAAACCCAAACATAAAACTACTGTTCAATCTCAGCCTTACTACAGGATATGTACCCAAAGAGTGGCGTACAGCAACAGTGGTCCCTCTCCACAAAGGTAGTGCCTCAATGGATCCTGGAAACTATCGCCCCATAAGCCTGACTAGCTTGGTCTGCAAAGCTATGGAAAGGATCATCATGGACCTCATAAATAAAGATATTGGGAACCTACAGACACTGGATCCTACCCAGTTCAGCTTTGTTAAGGGCAGATCCTGCCTCTTAAACCTGGTTGATTTCTTTGAAACAGTCACCAAGGCCATTGACGAGGGGAAGGTGGTCCACACAGCCTACCTGGACCTCGCAAAAGCCTTCGATACAATACCCCACTCGGGCATTATAGATAAGCTCACCATCTTAAATATAAATCCCTATGTCACTAGATGGGTTGCAAACTGGCTCAAGGACAGAACCCAGATGGTTAGAATTGCTGGAGCCATGTCAGACTCCAAACCAGTTACAAGTGGCATCCCCAAGGCTTAGTCCTGGGACCTCTCTTGTTCGGTATATATTTCTCGGAGGTACAGGCCAACACAGAAGTACTGTGGCTGACTAAGTTCGCAGATGACTGCAAACTGGGCACCATAATTGACTCTCCAGCCGACACAAGCATCCTCCAAAAGGGCCTCATAGAAACAGACAACTGGTGCCAGAGCCATGGCCTCAAGCTAAATGCCAAAAAGTGTATAGTCATCCCTTTGGCAAAAACAGTGCTCACAAATTACCACATAGGTGGTAATCCATTAAGTACAGAAGAAGTAATTAGGGACTTGGGGACCCAAGTTGATAGCAATCTCTCATTTGACAACCACGTGGCCAAAGTGGTTAGAAAAACATTTTATATAGCCCACCTAATCATGAAGGAATTCACATCTAGATCAGGGGAGGTCATCGTGCCTCTTTACTCATCCCTCATCAGGCCCATAATTGAGTACAATGCCCCTTTGGGATGTACCTTACCAGACACCTGCAGCAACTGGAAAGACCCCAAAAGTACCTCACCAAGAGGATCATAGGGCTCAAACAGATGCCATATGCTGCCCGGTTAAAGAAACTCCAGCTCTACTCAGTGGCATACCGCCTGCTCAGAGGCGATCTGTGCCTGACGTATAAAGCCATGTCCAACCCGGAATTAATGGACATGCTGCACCTCAGAAAATCCAAATCCCATCGAGCTATGCGCTCGAGAGACTTGAACCTCAGCACTGAAATAAATCGGACATGCTGGAGGGACAGATTCATAACCCAGAGGCTTCCTTCACTCTGGAATAAAATCCCAGTCCAGGTTAGGCAGAGTCCCTCATTGACTCTCTTCAAGAGGAATCTTGATGAGTGGATGGGAGATCGTAGGTTTACCCCGGGTATCACTTCTGTGTCACTGTTAGACAGAGGCACAGTATACTAACCTCGAAATAGGGCATAGCAAAATTAATTTAAAATGGGTGGCGAAAGCCAAACACACTCTGGCTGGGCTTATAAATGCCCTAGGGCAGATAACCTAGTATGAACTTATGAACCTATGAACCTATAAACTGAAGAACAGGCAACCAAAATATGGCACCAGAGTTCCCCTGCAGTCATTCCAATGTTCCATTACCTGGCTATTTCGCCCCATTTACCATGAACACTAATGTGTGCATACTGCTTTACTTCTACAATGAACATTTGGATTTTATTTTTACATTTTGCAGCACAACAATGCACAAACACTGACAGAATCTGATAAACAAAGCAATACTGTCTCGGCATGAAAACAGAGTTAGCATTAAAACTTCTCTTCCCTTGAAACTCACATTCATTGAAACAACATTGAAACCCACACCACATCCAAAGAAAATGAATCTGGCCAGTGGTGGATAAAGATTACCTCTGGGCTGTTTTCAAATCATTGGCCCCTTGCACACAAAACAAGAAACATACATGTGTTCTTTTCTTTGATACACCTTCCTGACTTTATTAAGTTATATTTCTTGTATAATACAGCACACTTGTTAGACAGAGCGCATTTTAATTTTATTGTTTGAACATTTTTCCAGTAGGCTGTACTGTAGGCAATGAAACAAAATGCATGAACCAATAATGACAAAACTGCCCCATTCAGAACATTTCCATCACAAACGTCTACTTCCACACCCACACTATAAATAGAATGACAGTAGTGTAAGCCACAGGCATCTTGCACAGCTTCTCACACTTATTTTCAATTTCAGTTTTTTTTCCCTCTCTCTCTCTATATATATATCTGTATCTATCTACACACACACATACTGTATATATTTAAGGACATACAACTGTAAATGGTAAATGGCAGAAAAAAATTCTGCATGTCACTTCTGTTAAACAAGTGTATTGACTTATGCAATACACTGCTTAATACATTTCAGTCTGAGTAATTCCCATTGGATTGCAACAACACATTAAATCAAAACATGTATCATAAAATGAAAACTACAGAATTTAATTTCTATCACATTATCATTTAACACTGCAAATTATACTGATAAGAAAATAAGATTTATGGCAGCAAAACTGTTCATGTTACAAACACAGCACTCAGAAATGTACTTCCGAGTTTATATTTAATTTAAATTCACCAGTTTGATTTTCTTCTGATATTCATTGGTACAAGACTTCCTATATTCTTGAAATGATCTGACTGAAGATGACATTGATATGTGACCTTATAAGTGTGTCTCTCTACTGCCTTGTAGAATTATGGGTAATGAGACTGGTCATTTGCATTATAGAACACTACAGCATGACAATCATTGCTTGAAGAATAACAACACCATATTTATTGCACGGTTAAAAGGCAACACAATAACTCAAGAGTGGGTGTCTGTGACTGATGAATGATGTGACGTATATGAGGAGTTAATAGCCAAGAGCCGCTGAACTATATCAAGACACTTACAAACATAAGGCTTGTTAATGTTCTGACAGCCATCTACATCAGCTATTGTTTACCTTCTCTCTGAAACGTGCTCGTTGGAAAAACTGAAGCAAAATATACAGATATGTATATATCAGTAAGGTAGGGCTCTATGTGTGTTAACTAAGTAACAAGCTTGCTCAACCACTGTAGTTATGAGGAACTGCTGCCTGAGATTTCCATCAATCTGAGAAAACAATGGACCAAGATGTTAATATAAACAGATGTACAGTTAACTGTAGTGAGAGAGAGACAGACAGATAGAGATGAAAAGGAAGGACATTTAATCTGTTAGTTGACTTTGTGCAGTACATGATTTTTGAAAAGAGAAACCACACACACACACACACACACACACACACACACACACACACACACACACACACACACACACACACACACACACACACACCTCGTTTCCTTACCTGAGTCAACGATTATTCTTGATTCCCCAGTCCCGAACTGCTGATATTAATCCGTTAGTGACCGCTCGCATTTGCTGGCAATTCGTCAGAGTTGTTCCTGTTCCTGCTCGCATGTACAGCTGGAAATTATGTCTGCAGGACATGAGCTCCTTCAGCTCAATTCTAACTGGCTGGTCGCCCTGACAGCGCTGACGTCATCGCGCACATAATGACATCAGTGCCGACAGCGCGAAAATCAAAAAATTACACAAAACAAAAGGAAAACAATCAGAAATGAAGGGGTGCCACTCGGGAATCGTGACACCCCTTCATTTGGACCCCAAAACTCGGTAAAAACTGAATAATTCGGTATGGTTGGGAGGTATGACAGTCGCTGTCCTCCACTCAGCTGGGACAAAGCTGGTACTCAGTCTTTGGTCGAATAGGGCATCTAATGGTACTGCAAGTTCCTGCCTGAGTTCAAGTAGGATGCAGCCTGGGATGTTATCGGGTCCCATGGAGGCTTTATTTTTTGCCTTTGAGAGAGCAGTGATGACCTGTTCCTTAGATATAAAGGGAAGGGAGTAGGTACTGAGAATGTCCTGATTTACTGATTGGGGAGACAGAGGGGTGAAGTTTTCACTGAATCTGTCAACCAGCAAGTTTGCTATATCAACGGCATTTGTATATGTGGTGTCCTTGACCACCAGTTCTGAACAGATCTAGGTGCTTCCTTTGAGATTGCGGACATATGTAAAGAAGGTCTTATGATTGTCCCTAGTAGATGTGGCCAATTTGGACTCAGTTTGCTTTGGTGGATTTTATTAGTGCTCTTATTTGCTTGTTCAGGCTAAGGAGAGATTGCTTCCAATTGGGCACCTGCTCCTTATTGGTCCTGGACAGCAATTATTTCCTTTTGTTATAGCGTTTATTTATTGTAGATGTACACCAGACAGGATTACTATTTCTTGTGGAGGATAATTTAGTCCTGTCAGGTATTCCTAATTCCATGCATCTATATAAATATTCTTATAGTCCTTTGGTCTACTTTTGGATACTGGTGCCATTTCCTAGCAAGGGGGGGCTGTGAAGTTGTTTATACCATCCCTCAGGGGGCTGTAATCAGCTTTGCAGAAAATTTTATGTTTGACCCTAGCTAGAGGGGGGTTGGGGGAGATGAAAAGAGACATGGATGATTTCTCCAATCCTGTAGCCCAGGCAGGTATGACCCTAGCCATGAGTAGCATCCTGTCATCACCCAGAATGATACCACAGTACAAGGACAAAATGATTTACTTCAACAATTGGCTAAGCTTCTGGTGTCATTCTAAGGGGATCCATTATCTGTCTGCCTGGGATGACATGATCGACAGACCACGATGCTTTGCCAGAGATGGCCTGCACCTGTCGCCCTTTGGATTCCAGATACTGGCTAAGGCTCTTGCCACCCCTACAGTGCCTTTTTAGGCAAGGTTCAAATGACAAATTCACTACCTTAACAGGTACAAGCAAGCAAAATCTGAGGGTAATGCTACTCAGTGCTAGAAGTCTAAACCTCAAAATGCATTCACTTGAGGCACTCCTTAAAATGGAGAACATCGACATCTGTGCAGTGACAGAGACATAGTTCAAGGCTCCAGAGAGCAGCCCTGCATTACCAGGCTATAATTCATACCACACCTTTCGGCCACATAACCTGGACCAAAACACTAAAGGCGGAGGCGTGTCCATATTCATTAAGGATATCCACACCTCCAGGCTAGTTTTTCAGCATAATGCATCCAAGATTATCTAAGTGCAACTAACTCTGGGCAAGACAGCAATCCAGATTGTAACTTGCTACAGATCCCCCACCATGCCCCAGGATTCCCACTCCTCATTTCTTGATACACTGGAAAATATTAGGGTACAACCCAACACCCTAATAATGGGCAATTTCAACTACCCCACCATTAACTGGGAAAACTACTCATGTACCAACTGTTTTGCTCAACATTTTCTGGAATTCAAAAATTCCAGTGCCTTGGATCAACTTATCCACACCCCCACCAGGGGCAGCAATATCCTAGAACTGGTCATTGTCAACATGGGCAACCAGTGTTTCCACACCAGAGGTCAGTTAATCGTTGGTCAGATCTGACCTCAAGCTAATCACCCTAGACATCCACATCCCACCCCCACCAGCCATTAGGGAAACCACCGTAAAAAATTTCTCCAAAGCCAACTTCATGCTCCTTAAGACAGAAGTGGCAAACTTCATGACACTCATGCAGATGGACAATAGAGGTACTACTGCTGAATCCTACACAAATGCACTTTATAAGCACTTACATGAGTGCATGGATCGTGCTATCCCAAATAGAACCAAGATGCTATCCTCCAAAAAAAGGAAGCCAATCTGTTGGTCCCCTGCCATAAACAAACTCTACAACAGAAGGAAGAAACTGTTGCAAAAAAAAGAGTAAAATCCCATGATTGGAGGAACTCCCTGGTCAGCCTCAGTAAGAAGATGAGATCCCTCATAAAATCCTCCAAAGCTAGTTATGAAAACAAAATCACCACTGATTCTAAAGACAACCACAAAGCATTCTATAGCTATGTCAAAAATCTCAGTGGCAACACTCAGATCTGCTTTGAGTTACAGCACAATGGCACTAAATATACAGACCCAACTGATATTGTCAACATCCTGGCAGATAGGTTCAGTGCTAACTTTACCCCCTCTCACCCCCTAAAGAGCCCATCTCTATACCGGAAGAATGCAAAGTTCCTGTAATCACGGCTGCACAGGTAAAAAAACACACTCTCCAAAACCAAGAACACAGCATCCATGGGACCAGACAACATCCCAGGCTGCGTTCTACATGAACTACAGAACGAACTGGCACCCCACCTAAGTACCATGTTCAATCATAGCCTCACCTCAGGCTTTGTGCCTGCTGAATGGCACACAGCAACGGTTATCCCACTCCACAAGGGGGGAGCCACCACGGACCTTGGGAACTACTGCCCCATTAGCCTGACGAGCCTGGTCTGCAAGGCCATGGAACATATCATCATGAAACTTATAAACAAAGATATTGGTAATCTCCAAACTCTGGATCCCACCCAGTTCGGGTTTGTAAAAGGCAGATCATGTCTCCTAAACCTGATAGTCTTTCTTTGAAGCAGTTACCAAAGTCGTAGACAAGGGTAAGGTGGTTCACACAACCTATCTAGATCTTGCCAAGGCTTTTGACACCATCCCCCACTCTGGAATTATAGATAAACTCACTAAACTAGGCATAAATCCCTATGTCACAAGATGGGTTGCCAACTGGCTCACTGACAGAACCCACACTGTGAAAGTAGCAGACTCCAAATCTGACTTCAGACCAGAGACAAGTGGAGTACCACAGGGTTCAGTCCTGGGTACTCTCCTGTTTGGTATCTACTTCTCTGAAGTACAGGCTAACACAGAAGGTCTTTGGCTAATGAAGTTCGCAGATGACTGCAAACTAGGAGCCATAATTGAAACTCCTAACAATGTGGACATCCTACAAAAGGGCCTCACTGAGGCAGATGCTTGGTGTCAAAGCTATGGCCTCAAGCTCAATGACAAAAATTGCATTGTCATCCCCTTTGGTAAAAACTCTGTACCCATGAACTACAACATAGGCGGTAGTATACTTAACACTGAAAGTGTGATAAGAGACCTTGGGACACAGGTGGACAATAGTCTCTTCTTTGATCACATCGCCACAGTAGTCAGGAAATCCTTCTACATGGCACACCTCATCACAAAAGGTTTCTCATCCAGAAAAAAAGAGGTCATTGCTCCCTTCTACTCATCACTCATTAGACCCATTATAGAGTACAATGCCCCTTTTGGTATGTACCTCACAAGACATCTACAACAACTGGAAAGGCCAGAGAAATACCTCACAAAGAAGATTACCAGCCTCAAACTGATGCCCTATGCAGACAGTCTCAAAAAACTCCAGCTTTACTCCGTCGCATATCGCCTACTCAGAGGTGATCTCTGCCTAACATACAAAGCTATGTCAAACCCAGAGCTGTTGGACATGCTCCACCTAAAGAAATCCCAATCCCTCCAAGCTACATGCTCTAGGGACCTAAACCTTGTCACCACATTAAACAGAACATGCTGGAGGGATAGATTCCTGTCCCAGAGACTTCACATACTCTGGAATAAACTACCTATCTATATAAAACAAAGCTCCTCATTAGCACTCTTCAAGAAAAATCTTGATGATTGGATGGGAAATAGAAAATTCACCCCGGGGATCACCTCTGTGGCTCTGCTTGACAGTGGCACAGGAAAATAATTTTCTTGGGTGGCAAAAGCCAGGGTACCTTTTTGGCTGGGCTTGTATAGCCCCAGGGCCGTTAGCCTAGTACCTACCTATGAACCTATGAACCTATTAGACCCCACTCCTTTTTCCATAACCACCATCTGATTTTACTTAACATTATTGCTAAAATCCATTTACCATTAAACATAATTTAATTTATTCTTTCATTCCATATAACCCACATAATACAAAATAACTTATCTATTCTTTTAACATATTCTTATAATACCCATATTTAATCATATCCATGTTTATTTTATCCACTTATATTTTCAAAAAATCTTCGTTACATCATTTTCTTCTTAAAATGCAATTCTATCAGTTTTGTTTTTATATGGCATATTTCCTTTTAGTGGCAATTTATCTATTACCAGTCTCCACAAAAAATCTTGGCATTCTACTTTCTGATTACACTGCTTGCGTCATATTTTTTTAGCCTTAATTTTTTCATCATTTAGCTTTTCCCATGGTTTTACATAGTAATGTTTTATCATTATATTTTTATACCATACCTTTCTATCTTTTTCTATATCATCATTTTTTTTTATTTTCCACAAAAAATATTTTTTCTTGGTAACATTTTTCTTCATTTATATACTCTTTCTCTTTTACTCTTTTTACCATAGCCCAAACTTTATCATACTTATATTAATATAATTTTTCTACTTATCTCCCATCTTTTTCATCTATCCTCTTTAACACTTTGTACAAATTTAATGAAGCAGCATATACCACTGGGTTAATTAATCATAAACCTCCTTCCTCTTTATTTACATTAAAAATTCCTATTTTTACTGGATTTAATCTAAAATCCCATATAAACAAAAAAAAAATATCTGCAATAATTCATTTTTACATACTGCTGGCAACATAAATACACTTGCAAAGTATGTTATTTTCCCATCAGTACCGAATTTATCAAGTAAGTCTTTTTTAAATGATAATTTATATGTTCTCCAGAGAAGACATGTCTGTTTTATTTCATCTTTTATTTTTTCCCCATTGAATTCTACATACATCTTTATTCCCAAATTGTATACCTAACACAGAAATTTAATTCATGGTAAAATACATACCCACTAACTTTACTACATCACCTAAACCTTTACTTTTGTCTTTATTTAAATCTATACCATCACTGCTAGACACTCATTTATGCAAATTATTACATCTTGTATCCAAATTTTGTTTTTTGCAATTCTGATAATGATATCTGCATATGTTAACAGAACTGTAAATCTTAACCCTTCCGGTATTATATACTCGACCTCCTTCATTTGTGATTTATTTCACATAATATTACATTCATAACTAATGGAAAGAGTATAAAACTCAGTGGACATCTCTGTCTTACACCACACTTTATATATATATATATATATATATATATATATATATATATATATATATATATATATACATATATATATATATATCTTGGCTTAACCAGCCATTTACAAGTATTTTTACTTTATTATTACTATACACTGAGGTACATAATATCTTAACTTTCTCACTTATAATATATTCTTTCATTATTAGCCATAAGATTTAATGTCCAATTGCATCAAATGCTTTATTAAGGTCTCCTATCTGGATTTTTGCTTCTTCTTATTTATTCATAATATTATCCACAATTTCTCTATCATTAATAATTTTGACAACCCTTCCCCTTTTTACTATATGCACTATCTTCCATAATATTTTCTATTTTAGTTTCAAATCTCTTTTGTATTATTTTCATAAAGATATTATGGTCATTATTATTCAATACAGTCTCCAGTTTTTGCCTTCTATCTTCTTTCTTCCATATGAATTTTAGTATTCCACTACATAATTCTTTATATATTAACCATTCATTCAAATTCTTTAAAAATATGTTTTTTGTTAATTCTTTAAATTTTTATACATTTCATACCCTATTCGATCTGGTCCTACAGCCAAATCATATTTAGTTGTCTTAATACTCTATCTAGCTCATTTAAACAAATCTCCTTTTCCAACTCTTTAATCTATTTTTATGTCAACTATTTACTTTCCATGTTTTTTCTACTACTTCTTTCTTTAAATATTTCTTGTACATATTGTACTAAATCTTTTCTTGAGTTCTTTATTTCTCCTTTTACATTTTTATTTCTCTCATTACACTACCATCTTCCTTTCTAGTCATAACTTGATGCTTCTATTTTTTTTCTTGTAAAAAATATATTTGGTTATATAGCAAGTCATGTATTATTTCTTGATTTTCTTGAAATTTTTATTGCTTTTTTCATATAATTCTTTTTCTTTGTCAAAGTATATTCTGTCTTATGCTCTAACTCTTCCAATGCATCATTATCTGTTATTTTATATTTTTCTGTCTCACAGCATATTGCCACTGTAAAAAATATTTTTATATTTTCCTTAGATGTCACCCACCATTCAGACCACTTTTTTAATAAAATGCTCTTATAGTAATATAATATTTCTATAACTGTATTAGTAATCACTTTCGTTCTTCATTCTATGCTTTCTCATTTATCCTTTTTATTCATTTGCCTATTTTTATATATTCCTTGTTTTCCTTTATCTCTAACATATTGCAAGATGATCAGAAGATCCTGTTTCAACTACCATCCCTTCTCCTATAACTAAACCTTCTAATGCTATAAAATAATCTGTTTTAGTTCTATACATATTCCTTTTGTAAATCCATGAATTTTTGTCCTAAAGTTATAACTCTCCACATCTTATAACTTATACCATTTTCCTTACATTATTTCCTTTCTTTGTACACTTGTCTCTTAAATTATACTTAGTCTGCTATTATTATAATATTCATATGTATCACTACACAGTCTAAAATCTGATGAAATAAGCTTTCCCTTCCTTTGCAATTTATATAAGTATATAATGTTATAACTGTATGTACTTGTTCTTTCCATTTTAAATCTACAATGATTAATTTTCCCAATTTGCTATAGTTCTAGCTAATATCGTTACTATATTTCTACAGAATGTGGTTATTCCAGAACATCTCATTTCCCAAATTCCAGATTATCTTTCCTCTCCATTGTTTCTCTGTTTGTAATCTTTCTTCATTTGTTAACAATCCTAGGTCTTCTACTATAACTACATCCTTGTTCATCTCTCTATACTCTTAATACCCTTAATCCACATTTACTGAAAATACACTACAATTTTCATTTTCCCTTTTCCTTTAATTCATGGGTTTCATAGGCTGATAGCTAAATACTAGGCTAGCTTACTTAATAGGCCATTTAAGCCTAGTCAATTTCCCACCCAAACATGAAAAACTGTACCTTGTGTCTGTGAGTCAAGCACCTCAATCATCATACTAACCCCAATCATTAACTGTATAAATTATTTTTCATCCATTTCATTTTTTCTTTTTTTTTTCTTTTGTACTTATCTCTTTAAATATTCTTTCTCTGCCTTTCACCCTTTGCCAATATATTTTTTTCTTTTACTACGTCCCAATTTATGTCTTCTTCATTACTTATTTCAGACCCTTCTTCTATGTCCTCTTTATTTTTCTCATCTAATTTCTCTATTTCTACTACTTCTAAAGCTTCTTCTGTTTGTTCATTTTCTTCTCTTTTTCTTTTTCCTTACACTTATTTTCAGTTTTACAATCCATTTACAAATTTCTGGATTTTGTTACATTTATAACATTTCAATTCACAGTTTTTGCATCATGTCTTATTTTCCCACAAATATTACATTTTCTTTTGTCACAGTTACTCATCAAATGCCAGTCCATAAACCCCTTTGTCATAAATTTTTGCAATGTCCAGTACTTCTTTGCATACAATTTTTAAAATGTCCTTACAAAGCCTCTCTCTCTACTTCTGTTCAAAATTGTACATGAATTTTCTTTTTCCTCGTTACTTTATCACATAAAGATTCCAAGGGTTATAGTCTTTCTTTTTTCATATTCTCAAAAAAATTCCATTGAAAAAACAGTCTCATATATAATGTCACAAAATCTCTCTTTGCTAATAAGAATAAATGCTCTTACCTCATGTGCTTTTACACCCAAAGGGGCTATTAAATTGTCCCACATTGTCCATTTCTCTGTCTGCTTTACTTTGAATCCTTACCATGTACTTCAGTGTTTCATTTTCTTCTGCCTTCATTTTTGCTATTCCTCTGCATATTTTTTTTTCTTTTCCATCTCACCACTATTCTTCAGGATTGTCTCTGCATCATCCTTTTATATTCTCTCCATAATGTCCCCTCAGGAAAACATCTCCTTCATTTTCTGACTCACTCTGCATCACCATTTCTTTAAGTAAATCATCCCACAAACCTCCCAACTGGAGGGTTATAATTATACATCCATCATTTGCTGACTCATCTCCATCAAACAGATTTCTATTAAACATCTCCTCAGTATCCTGCTCATATTCTTTGGTCTCAATATTTGCTTTCTCCTCCATTTCTCTCATCTCTCCATCTATCCTTCTCCCATCTGTCTCCCTGTTTCTCAGGGCTGTTTGTGCACCTGGAACAGAAATAGGAAGTGCTCCTGCAAAATGGGTCCCACTCACAACAATGACAAGTAGAGGAAGTTCTCCGATGCTCTGGTCATATTTCTCCTAGCAATATAAGTACCACCTTGGGTCTCCTTTTAGAAGAGGCTACTAGCCAAGTGGGACTAACCCAGTCAGTAATGGACAAATAAAAAAATCCTTAAATGGATCTTCCTGGTGTTCTCCAGCACTTAGTACCTGATTCATATTTCTTCATTCTTTATGACAATATCATGTTATTTAACGTTGGTGAGGCTAATCTTGTACAGTATACTTATGACTCTGCACTGTTCTATGCTGCTTTTAGTAACACGGACATCAAAACTCAGTTACAATATAGCTTTTATCTCATTTAAAAATGGATTACAACTTCAGACCAGGAGTCTTTGTGCTGCCAACACCCTGGGTTCAGGAAAGTACCCAATGTTCTGGAAGGGTCAGTTGAGGGGATAGATTAAACAGACCACTGGCCAGCTCTGGGATCACTATCTGCTTGACGTCTGAGGAAGGTGAGACCACTTTACTGTCTGCATTGTGTTAAAAAGAGGAAGTGACTACTGTCCAGTGCATGACATATGAGTGAACATGTTAGTCCTGCTAGCTTCATTGTGCATTACTTTCCCAGTAAGGGGCTCTGGAAGACCAGTACAGTATTCTAGCACCAGTCTGCCCTCTCCACATGTTAGTCTTCACACCTAAGCCCAGGAATTTAGCATCAGCAAGATTCTGACCTCTCACAAAATAACAGGCCTGCCCAGTGAAGGGATACATCAGACACTGCCAGTAAGGAGCTACAGAAGTATGGAAGAGGTAGGAAGAGGGTGGGGGGCTGGGAAATGTGCAAAATATTTTTGGCGTCTGGGTGGGAATGGGGGGACACAAGCAGACAAACACAAACAAACAAACACAAATAAATAAATATAAACAAAACTTATGTTTTTGTCAGTAAACAACACTAAGTCTGGGTGGAGAATGGGGGGAGACAGACTGACAAGCACAAATAAATAAATACATCTTTATAAACAAAATGAATGTCTTTGTCAGTAAGCAACACAAAGTTTGGTAACTTCTAACATCTCTAAATCCTAACCTCTCACGATTCTCCTCTGACGTATGTTAAATCTGAAGAGTTGCTAGGAATATATTTTAAATATTTGATTTACTTATTAATTCAGTCATTCTCAGCATTAATCAGAAATTGGGTATAACTTATTGCATTACACATCATGCAGGGCAATCTATGGCTAGGTCTTATCTGCTGTTTAGCCACTTCTCTAAAATCCTAGCTCATCTCCACTCAACACATAACGGTTATTAGATTCTGCCTTTGATAAAACAATGTACTTCTGGCCATTGTTCAGGATGCCAGCTCTGTATACGATAAATGGCTAAGATTAAATAATCACCCTAACTCAGCCTGTTATGGACAGCTTATTCCTTCTTCCATCATACATCTTACAGAGTTTCTCTTCTCATTGTTTGCTGGCCATCTCCTTCACATTCCAATCACTCCACAAATATTCACTTGTCTTTCTACCCATGTCTCACACTCATTATGAAGATTATACAGTTGCATTGATTGCCTTCAAGATTTTTGCTTTTGTTTTTGCACATATTATGACTGTCTAGTTAAATACATATTATATGACTATTTATTTTACTTCCTGAATCAAACAAGATATAGTTTCACATATTTTCATGCAAGTTGTATTGATACATGTATTGCTAATTGTGTGTATAATCATTTCAGTGGAGTTGTCTTCACCAGTTGTCCACTAAAAATGGATTAATCCCTTTTGGAATTTCCAGGTCAGTAAACATGTAAACCTTTAGATTAGGTTCCAGAAATAGATGTGGATAACCTGAATTTTACTTCTGGGCATTATATGGTTCATTAAACCAGGATACAATGAGGTACACATTCCAAATACTAACAACTAGATGTTGGTGTTACCTCATATTCAGTGTGTTCTATTTTGTTGTGTTTACATCAGTTCCATGAACACTTCACTCCTTCAGAGTCATGGCTAGCCTTTAAATGATACACAATAAATGACCAGCTAATATTGGAAATATTCACATTCATGAAATAGCCATCACTGTCTGACCATAGGTGTAAAGTACTGGTCATGCTGGCCACAAATCTGTAGTCAGCTACTCACAAAGAGCTGCTCTGAAAGGGAGGCTGTGGTGTATCTATACTAAAAGATAAAGGCCATTGGGCTGCCAGGTATGTCACATGGCTTTGCTTCATTTGTCACACACCTATACTGGTGCTTCACTTGTGTGTGTTACAAACTGCTCTATGGGATATATGAGGCGGGGTCAGTTTGAAGTCTGTATGTCTAGGATGTGTGCCATATCACTAGTTTAAGGTATTTCCATTATACTGAGATGCAGCTAGAAAGATGACTCTTATATTCAGGAATAATTATAGTCCTACACAAAAGTTTTGTATTTTGTTGTGTAAGGAGATGATGTAATGAATATGCAGAGTGGAAATCTAATAGCAGGGTTAAGGACAAGGATAACAGTCCTGGAAAAATAATTAACAAATCAGAGGACCTGCAGTAAGGTGCACGCCTTCCACTTTATGCAATGTGGAACAGTAGTGGTCCTTTTAGCAGTAGGGAGCAATAAATCTGATGGTCATACACAGCCAGAATTACAGGGATTCTATATTGCTAGCTTAAGCAGGGAAACAGCATATTTCTGCTGAGGTATGAACCTGTCTTTAGAAACAAAGGTGTACCCTTAATGGGAATGGAATTTAGTGGACTTATATAAGACTTTGAAAATATCTGCATATATTTGTAGAGCAGCTTAGCACAAATAGGGATTTTAAGTAAACAATAATGCCTTGCAGGGTGGGTGTTATAATGAGATAACTGACCATCTAGGGATACTGTCAGGGCTTCTCCACTCATGGTGGGTCTGTTGTTTCCCCGATAACACCTACACTGGATGGCATTATTATTATGTAATAATTGGCATCTATGTTTGTTGTTAAGTGTGTTTTATTTATTTGTTGTACAGTTTTGTTTATTTCATGATAAGTTTTAGGCAAATATATTCCCTTTATTTATAGTGGAATATTTCACATATACTACTTCATAGGTTCATAGGTTGGTACTAGGCTATCAGCCCGTGAAGGTTCCTCTTAAAGAAGTCTCTGGGTCAGGAACCTATCCTCCAGCATGTTTTGCTTATTGTGATGAGCATGTCCAACAGCTCTGGGTTTGACATGGCCTGGCATCTGCTTTAGGCCTGTGATTCTCCAGTTGTTGCAGATGTCTTGAGAGGATTCTATAATGGGTCTAATGAGGGATGAGTACAGTGGGACAATGACCTCCTTTTTTCTGGATGAAAAGCCCTTTGTGATGAGGTGTGCCACATAGAAGGATTTCCTGACTGTTGTGGCGATGTGGTTATCGAAGGTGAGACCACTTTTAGAAATGCTAGATTATACTCAACAAATGTAATTTTAGCAGTGTTGGTGCAGCAGGTAGCACATTCACAAGGAGTAACAGAAGGCTGTGGGTTCTATTCTCACAGCAGATAGATTGATTACTCACACTGTACTGCAGCATAAGTGGGGTGCTGAAATACCAACCCTAGTCTCTCCTGCAAAGAGACCATTAATCTGAGGGCCTATATGGTATGAGAGTGCGTGCTTTTCTAAAAAAAAAAAAAAAAAAAAAACAGCATTTGGCATTGTAGTAGTTTTCTGACTGGTTTCTGCTTTGGATTTTATCTACTGATTTACATATTTACAACATAATACTATTCTGTGGCAATAAGCACTTTTTGAAAAAAATATGAAACTGTTGGAAAATTATTTTTGCAACAATTGCGTGATGCAGCTTGTGGATCACATCATAGTTAAATATTAACATTAACATTATTTGAACAGAATTATTCCACTTCATAAAAAGCATGTCTTTTGTTTATTTGATATTATGCATTATTATCAGACCAATATTTTTCTTCAATTCCAATCAGGTTTCAGCTTTAACAAAGGCTTTTTGTTAAAGGGAGAACGATCTAGTTCTTGCTTACTATACTAAGAGTAAACTTCTTACATACTTACTTAGTGTTTGATTGTAACTTTGCTACAGAAGCAAATATGTGGTTTGGCTTGGCTCAGAGGACCCACTTCATGGTAAAATATGATTTGGCTCTTATTAAATACTTACTAAATCCACAGCAGTTGTTTGAAGTCATATACTTGTATATTACATAATAGGATGAGTGCCATGATATACACTTACTTTCTGTAAGCTGAGCTACCTGTCATCATATTTTATTCCATATTGTTTTTTCCAGTAGTTATGTAGGGTACAAGTTCTGTACCTCTTTGTTTTTTGGCTGCGTATAAAGTAACTTCAGTACCAGTGGTAAGTATCCATAATGCCTTATACAGCTATTGGAAATTCCTGCACATATTCTAAGCAAATGGTGCTCATCACAAACCTAGTAAAATGAAACTGTAATGTTTCTTTTTCACCAAACATCAATATAAGTAATATTTCCTAAGATAAACAGCTTAGTTTTGTTTATTGCATACAAGCTACTTGTTAACATTAATTATGTCATGTGCAGAAGACCATAGCTGGTTAGTCTGGTTACATTCTGAAAGGTATTTAGATTTCATGTCTGTATGGATGTGCATCTGTGTGTGACAGAGAAACAGATGTACCTTATATATCTATCTATCTATCTATATATATATATATATATATATATATATATATATATACACACACACACACGCACACACACACGCGCGTGCACGCGTCTACTTCTGTTCTACAAAAACACGTTTTTTTCGAAGAACAGAAGTACAAACCCATTTCAGAGAAAGTGCACTTAACAAAAATGCACTTTCTTGAGCACCCATTCACCGAACCGGAAATAAAAAACAAAAAACACTGCAAACATGCTTTTGCAGGGAGTACAGTGGGGATAAGGAAATTTACCCATATCCCTCAATGTAGTGTGATCTCAGAGTTAGTATATATAAGTAGTGGGGGTGTGGGGGGCTTGCCCCCCTGCAAAGGCATGTTTGCAGTGGTTCTTATACAGCAGAAGTAGACACACAGATATATATATATATATATATATATATATATATATATATATATATATATATATATATATATACGGGTCTATATTATATGAACGAAAGTTCATATAAGCGAACGCTCTAATGACTGATACTCCCGGATAGCGAGGATTCATGTTGTGGGATCGCAGTACAGTGAAGACTGAAGTTTTTGCCCTTTCCTCACTGTAGTGCGATCTCGGAGTTGGAATATATATTTAGCGGGTGGTGTGGGGGGCACAGCCCTCCACAGTATTGTTTTCAATGTCCGGGATTTTTGCTCATTGAGCGTTCACTTATATGAACTTTCGTTCATATAATATAGACCCGTATATAAATAAATAAATATATATATATATATATATATATATATATATATATATATACATACATAGAGAGAGAGGGAGGGAGTTAAAATGTGATGGGATAGTTAAAGATATCAGATATATATTCACTGAATGAAACCACTTTATGAGCTCACAAATGGTAAAGCAACAAGTGGAGTTCTAAAGTTATTTCTGACACTTCCATGTGTCTCATTACATATTATGCATATGAAATACATTTAACATGGAAATCTAAAAAAAAAAAAAACATATTTGAGGAAAAAAGGCCAGGTATAGAATAAGGGACTCCTGATTTATTTGTTAATATAAAATTATCTAAATGATACATGTAAATAAATGTCATTCATTTTAGGTTGATGTATGATGAATATTTTGCACTTATATTATTGCCAGTGTTCTTGAGTCATCAATAGTTGTTTAAAGGTAGTAAACATTGTTAATCTATATTTTCCTGTTTTTGCAAAGTAACTAGCAAACACAAATATATTATTATAGGTAATGAGATGTTGAACAGCTTTTTTACTCACAGTGATCTGTTATTCTCTTTTGTCTTTATAGTTTTCACATGTTTTTTAAGAAATAGGGAATGATTTTTCTGATTTTTTTTTGCATGTTTACACAAAAGTACAAATCATCACATGGAACATGTTTTGTGCATATAGTATTCTGTTTTCTTGTTCAGTTTAAAAACCTAACCATTTTTGTTTAGTAAAAAAAAGAATGAAAGGAAAAAAAAAACATTTCAGACATTTCTTTACAACTTAAGAATTACATTAAAAGTATGTATGTATAAAATTCTACTCAGTCTACTTAGAGTTTTCTACAAATAAGATGATGGTCGCAGCACGTCTGGGTCTTTTTAGTTTTAAAATTATCTGAACTGGAAAATTCTTAGTTCTGCTCATAGTCTTTTCACACTGTGAAGCTAGCAGGTATACTGGTCTGAATTTGAATTTAAAAATGAAAAGAATTGATATCTCATAATGCAGAGAACAGATGCTTCTATGTTGCCTAAATCAGAAAGCAGTTATCTAAAACTGATACAGGTCATAAACATCTCATATGTGATGTGTCAAAACTGTATCCCTGTACCGTCTCCTGCAGACAGGGGCTGTCTATGCTTGGCATTCAAGTCATCCTTGGTTCCTGCTGTGATGGATCTTCTGTATGTCTGCAGAACAGATAGCATGAGAATTAACCTGATCAAAGGATTTGAACTTTATTCTTGACTTTAGAACATAGAGGAACAGCTTTGTGCTTGAGACTACCCCTTATCTGGAACAGGATTACCATCTAAGTGAAGCAGAGTTCTTCCCGAACCCATTTCAAGCCTAACTTGGACCAGTGGATGGGGAGTCAGAAATTTGCCCTGGTTTAACACCTGTGTCCTTAATGGGCAGAGGCAGCCTTTGAATGCTTTACCACTGAAGCCCAATCCCACACCTACCATTTAAAATCTTAACATTCCTAAAACTTGTCAGATACATTTTGGTATTTATGGCTAGGCTTAAAAAGGCCCCTGTGGCCATTAGCCTAGTGTACACTTACAAACCTATAAGGTTTGCATAGCTAGAGCCATTTTAATAGCTAAGCTTAGACTCTAGCAAGTGTGATTTCTTGTGATTTGGCCATCCCATTTGAATAGGTTTCTCTTCCTGAACCCAACCATGAACAATTCTCACTTGTTCTGCAAGCCTCAGCCAGATATTCAGTCCAGGAATTTGACTCCATAGTTTCTTCAGTTGCATTGATGACCAGGGACTCTTCATACCCAAGCAGGTTAGTCCAAATATTAACTTCTACCCAGAAACATGGCACAGGAAGACAGTCTTACTAAATGGTCTAGTTTGTTTACAAAGGACTAGATTCATTCATGGCTGTATTTCCCATAGTTTTGTAATGTTTGCCCTGTGTTTTTATGTATGCTTCGTTTTTTCTTTTGAAAGTACATTTTGGGGCCATATCAAATTTTATTGAGGTGCAGATTATGCTTCACCAAGTTGTTTTTAGAGCTGTATCCTTCCCAGAGGAAGCTACCCAAAAGAAAATTAGCTTATTCTCTTCCGGAGAGTCCCAAGCTAAGTTCTTCTTGAGAGTTTGCTTCTGGCTGCTTATTTCTCATTTTGTGTGCTCCATTAATGCGTGGGCTCTGAGATCCTTGTGTACTGAACTTTGCATTATAGGGATGGGCTAAGGTAGTTTTATTAGTCCAGGAACTTGGGGATTACTGTTAAGACTGTTCAGAAAAGATTAATGTGGTAAAATATGTAAACAAAAAAAAAGGTATTTTAACACATTAACAAATATTCACCTAATCATTCTTGCTAATGCATGCCTGCTGTCTAAACCTTTTCACGGATGCAGTACAGTGGGCCCTTAAACATCTAATGCAAGCTTAAATAGTCCTACTGCTATATAAATTTGCTGCAGAGTTAATTGTGTGTATATGTATTTATGCGTACATACATGTGTATGCATACAGTGTTTTTTGTAGGATCATAGGAAGTTACTGGGCTATTGGCCCTGAGGTCCTTATAAGCCTAGCCAAGAGTTTAGCCCATGTATAGACAAATTGGCACCCGATGCTTCTGTCCAGCAGGGATACGGGTGGAATCCCAGGGATGTGTTTTCCATTTCCCATCCAGTTATCCAGGTTGCACTTACAAAGGGGTAAAGAGGTACACTGCTTGATGTGGAGAGGGGAGTCTATTCCATAGGCAGGTGAGTCTCTGGGACACATCTGCCCCAACAAGCCCTATTAATGTCACAGACCAGGTTAAGGCCATGTGTGTGGTTACTTGAGTGGAGCTTGACTTGCGGATATGCAGGGTCTGAGATTGCTGTGTATGCCAGACAGAGGTCATCTCGG